>NC_045963.1:79112605-79180105 GCF_010909765.2 Amblyraja radiata | reverse complement strand
TCTGTTTGGAGGAGTACCGGGACGGTGAAAAACGGCGTTTGCAGCGGCCGGGAGCAACCAGAGCCGGTAGGCATGGCGACGAGTTGCGATTTAAACCGCGTGCGACTAGTGCCCGAGGGCACGAAAGTCGGCAGGAGCGGTGGGCTAAAAAGAAACACCCGCGAGCGACTAGTGCGGGAGAGCACGAAAGTCGGCTGGAGCGGTTGTGGGAGGAACATCTCCATAGTGTCAGGCTCCAGAAATTGGATAAAAGCCGCACACATACAGGTGTAAGTCCCTCAGAGCATGGCCAGAAAAGGCTGCTGGACATATCATCCTCATCTGAAGAGGGTGTTCAAGGGCTGCCTGACTCGGACTCTGAACAAGAGTCAGAGCCACGTTCCCATATGGAGGATGAGGGAACACAGTTGCTGGACATGGTGCACACATATTTCCAGCAAGAAGAAACTGGAAAAGACCTAGAGGCCAGGATGGCGGCCAGCATTGATTATATGACGACCCATCACCTCAAAACTGATACCTTAGCTGAGGTATGGGCAAGACATTTACCTCCGAGAAATTGTGCGGCTCTGAATGTACCCAAGGTGAACCGAAGCATTTGGAGACACGTGGGGCAGGATATTCGGAGTCTGGATATAAAAATACAGAATGCTAGTAAAGGACTCTCGGCGGGTATAACAGCTTTGGCCCGTACGCTGGAAAATGTGGATATGTCCAATGACATGAAAGACGATTTAGCACTGTTTTGCAATGTTCAATTTGAACTGAACAACATCAGGAAAGGGGCTATTCAGCCAACGTTAGACCCAAAATTTGCAATCCTGTGCAAACAGAAAGCCATAAAACCTCAAAATTTGTTGTTTGGGGGTGACCTATCAAAACAGGTCAAAGATTTGGAGGAAGAGGCCAAAACGTTGGGCCTAATAAAAGCGACCAAAGGATATGTCGGAAAACGGTATCATCCTTATGGGACGACTAAAAAAGCAAGTACTAGTATGTATAGTACGAAAAATTGGAGAGAGGCCAGAGGAAACCAGCAACAGCGTCCTTTTTTAGGGGTTGGCCCGGGACGCCCACAATGGAAAATGCGGAAGCCTCCACTTCAACATTTACCCCACTTTCAACCTCAAGGCCCTCCGCAACCTCGGTTAAGACCAAGAAAGTAACACCACCGATAACCATGGAGGTAGGTGGGTCTGTGCCTCAAAAATTAATAAGGAGCACAGAACTTGGAGGGAGGTTGCAATTTCATTTGGAAGCATGGTGTAAGTTAACTGTGGATAGGTATATCCTTAGCAGTATTAAGGGATATCTTATAGAGTTTATACACATACAAGAACCTCCAGTACAACATACACCGGACAGAACTTATATGCTTACCAAATTAGACAGAGCTAAAGCAAAAATTGAAATACAAAGGTTGTTCACGAAAGGAGTAATGGAAAAAACCAAACATGAACAACAGGAATTTGTCTCAAATATATTCATTAGACATAAGAAAGATGGGGGTTGCCGGATAATTATTGATTTATCAACACTTAATAAGTTTGTACAATATGCTCATTTTAAAATGGATATCTTGATTGTGGGGAAAACTTATGAATTGGCTAGTAGAGCAGTGGTTGCCACAAGAAAATTGATGGAACAGCTGGGATTCATTATCCATCCAATTAAGTCAAGATTAACACCTGCAACTAATATTGATTACTTGGGGTTCACTATTAACACACTTGATATGTTAGTGACTTTACCTATAGGGAAAGCCACTGAGTTCCAAAAGGATTGCACAGAGCTTATTAATACCGTTAAACCATCCATTAGACGGGTAGCCAGGATTATTGGGAAAATTATAGCCACGTTTCCTGCCATTCAATTTGGACGATTGCATTACCAAAATTTACGGGGAGCTAACAATTAGAGCTATAAAAGAACTACAATGGTGGGAACAAAATGTTATATATAGCTCCAACCCAATAGTTATTCCAAACCCATCTGTGGTATTACAAACATATGCCAGTGCACTGGGTTGGGGAGCAACGGATACCATCTCGAGCTCTGGAGGGAGATGGAATATACAGGAAACTAACCTACTTACCACAAAGGGTATAAATTACTTAGAAATGTTGAGTGCTTTTTATGGTTTAAAATCTTATTGCTCGGGAATGATTAACCAGCATGTTAGATTGCAGATAGACAATACCACGGTGGTGGCATATATAAATCATATGGGTGGAAATATATCAATATCCTGTGATGAATTGGCAAACCATATTTGGGAATGGTGTATCCAAAGGAATATTTGGTTATCGGCTACGTATCTACCAGGGATACTTAATTCAGTGGCAGACGCCAGGTCACGAAAATTTAATGAAAATACGGAATGGATGTTAGACAGAAAGATATTTGCTGATATCACAGCAAAGTACGGAAGGCCGGATATTGATCTTTTTGCATCCAGGTTAAATCATCAGTTACCTAGGTATATATCATGGGAACCAGATCCTGAGGCAGAAGCTACAGATGCATTCTCTTTGCACTGGGGGGAAATGGTTCATTTATGCATTTCCTCCTTTCTGCCTCATCAATCGGGTACTAAGGAAAATTCAGCTAGACTCGGCATCTGGGATTCTCATAGTACCTGATTGGCCTACCCAACCATGGTTCTCGGTGCTGCAGGATTTGGTGCTTACACCATATATTACTTTAAAACATAGTCCTCAGTTGCTGGTGCATCCGGTGACTGGGGACAGCCATCCTTGCCATAATTATCTAAATTTATTGGGTTGTAGACTCTGAAGGAACCATTTCGGCATATGGGTTTATCTGATAGAACTGTGGACATGATCACAGCAGCACAGAGAGTGCCTTGTCCAGTTATTTATGGGAAGGCACAGAAAGACAGGGTGTCGGCTCACATCCTCTAGTAATAAAACTGCTACGAGGCATCTTTAACACTAACCCACCAAGGGCTAGATATAGCCAAATCTGGGATGTAAGCGTAGTCCTAAAAAATGTTACGGAATTGGTCACCGGCTACGGCATTACCGCTAAACTATCTAACTATGAAAATGGTTATGCTTATGGCGCTGGTCACAGCGCAAAGGGTCCAGTCATTACAGAAGTTAAGATTGGATAACTTGACGGAGGCGACAGGAAGGCTGATTTTCATGATCCAGGGCCTTATTAAGCACAATAGACCAGGATCAGCGGGTCAGGTGATAGAGTTCATAGCCTATCCACAGGATGAACGTCTCTGTGTAGTAAAACACATCATGTTATATATGGACAGAACGAAGGCTATCAGAGGCAATGAAAAGGCTCTTTTAATTAGCCATAAGAAGCCATACCATAAAGTCTCGACTCAGACCATTTCACGGTGGCTGAGATATTGCTTAGTTCAGGCAGGAGTGGACACTAATGTATTCAAATCTCACTCCACCAGGGCTGCATCTACATCAGCAGCTAATCGCCTGGAGGTACCGATGGACAATATCCTCAGAACTGCAGGATGGTCATCAGAGAAAACGTTTCGCACATATTACAACAAACCAGTTAGGAAAGAAGAAACGTTTTCGGGGAAAAATTTTGAGTTCTATTTAATTTACACCTGAAGCTTATAAGGTTTATAAATTGATTTAATCAATATTATTTACAATTTTTGCTTAAAAATGTTGGTATCATTGTGTTTTTTTTTTTTTTTTAAATACCAGTAACAATTTCTCCCAAACTACCAAGGCAGTTGTGAAAATTGGACTCGTTCCACGGCATGAGGTCACAGAGCTTTGAAGTCTTCACGAAGTCACTCACGTGACTCCGAAGTAAAATAGTAAGATTAAACGAGAACTTACCAGTTTGAAGTTTGATCTTTATTTTATGAGGAGGAACGTTGAGGGACTACGTGCCCTCCGCTCCCACCCTTATATGGTCATATCTTAAACTGGTATCTCTTTAATAATCTTACTATCTTAGGTCATTATTTTCTATCTGTGACCTCACACCGCTGCTTTGAAGAATGACACGCATGCGCCGTAGGCGGGGTTCTTCACGTAGTCCCTCAACGTTCCTCCTCATAAAATAAAGATCAAACTTCAAACTGGTAAGTTCTCGTTTAATCTTACTATTAAATGTTACAATATTTAACTTGCCACTGAAATGTCTGCAAAGGGTAAATATATATTCAAATTGAATATACATTCATACATTCAAGTGTGGAAATATTTTTCAGTATATTTGCAAATTTGTGAGAATTTAACACTAACGCTAGTAGGTGATTTTTTGTAGAACAAAATTTACACTTTTGGAACTTTTTCATGGACATTGATATTCTGGTCAGATTTTGAGTTCTTTATATGAGATTGTAAAGACATTGAAGTCATGATGTTGTTTTCTAGGACTTTGGTTAGGTTGTATTTGGAGAAATGCATGCAGTTCAGTTTAGTTTAGTTTCGAGATATAGCGTGGAAACGGGCCCATCAGCCTACCGAGACCGGGCCGAACAATGATATACCAGTTTAATCCTACACACCAGACAATTTTACACAAGCCAACTAACCTACAAACCTGCACATATTTGTGATGTGGGAGGAAACCAGAGCACCTGGAGGAAACCCACGCGGTCACATGAGAACGTGCAAACAAACTCCATACAGACAGCACCCGAGGTCAGGATGGAACCCGGGTCTCTGGTGCTGTGACGCGGTAACTCTACCGCTGCGCCACCGTGCCGACCCAAATCTGTATCTGATTGCTCCAATACGTGGAGACTTTGCAAAGGGTGAATTGGAGGTTTACCTGAATGATGCCTGGATTGTGGTGCATAAGCTACAGCGAGAGTTTGGACAAACAATGGAATGCTGCAGGTTCAATGGAGATCAGTTTGAAGTACATAAAATGATGAGAGGCATAGATAGGGTAGACAGTCCAAATTTCTTTTCCCAGGATGGAAATATCAAATTGTAGATGGCATAGTGCCTCCAGCACTTTGTGTCAACCTCCACAGATGCTGCCTGACCCGCTGAGTTTCTCCAGCACTTTGTGTCTACCTCCACAGAAGCTGCCTGACCCGCTGAGTTTCTCCAGCACTGAGTGTTTCACTTTATATTTTTTAAACCGTTAATATTTTTAGTTTAATAAAATATATTATAAGAAAAAGGCCTGGAGTTTTGTACAAATGTTCACAGCTTCATGATTCCTAAATGTTTTACCAGTATAGCGAAGTAAGAAATGCAGTTGCAAATTTGCACGGCATGAGAATCCACATTGAAACATGATAATGACCACACAATCTGCTCCAGACCGTTGGGAAGCCCTCTCCATCTACTTCATTACAGCGGAGTGGATTCATAGAGTCATACAGCGTGGAAACAGGCTTATCGGTCCAACTTACCCATGCCAACCAAGATGCCCCATCTATACTAGTCCCACCTGTCCACGTTTGGCCCATGTCCCTCTAAACCTTTCCTATCCATGTACCTGTCCAAATGTATTTTAAATGTTGCTCTAGTACCTGTCTTAACAGCTCATTCCATATACCAACCAACATTTGCCCCTCAGGTTCCTATTAAATATTTACCCTCTCACCTAAAACTGCCCTCTAGTCCTTGAATACCCTACCATGTGGAAAAGTCTCAGCCAATCTATTCCCCTCATGATTTTATACACCTCTGTAATATTACCCCTCCTGTGTTGGCCTCCCCATCTTCTCCCCATAGCTTAGGCCTTAGAGTCCAGGCAATATTCTTGTAAATCTTCCCTGCACTCTTTCCAGCAGGGTGAGGGAATCTGAACACAATGCTGCAAATGCAGCCTCACCAAAGTCATGTACAATTGTAACATAACATCCCAACTTCTAAGCTCAATACCCTAACTGATGAAGGCCAATGGACCCAAAGACTTCCTGACCACTTTATCTACCTGTGACATCACTTTCAAGGAACTACGTTCATGGCAATGAAGATGAAACGTAGTCTTTGAAGGTGGGGGTCACATTTCCAGCAATGTTTCTGAAGGTAAATTATATTCTTCAAATCTTATTGTAAAACAGCTCACATTTTACCTTGACAAGGCAGTGAAGTGGGCGGAGAGAGCAGAATGGGGCGACGGAACAGTCGGGACAGTGATAATGCAAAGTTAATCTGTGTTCATATCACACTTCTAATACAATGACATTTATGGAATTCCCTGCCACAGAGGGCAGCGGAGGCCAAGTCACTGGATGGATTTAAGAGAGAGTTAGATAGAGCTCTAGGGGCTAGTGGAGTCAAGGGATATGGGGAGAAGGCAGGCACGGGTTATAGATAGGGGACGATCAGCCATGTTCACAATGAATGGCAGTGCTGGCTCGAAGGGCCGAATGGCCTCCTCCTGCACCTATTTTCTATGTTTCTAAATATCGAAGAGCGCTTGACGCAAAGAACAGGAATGCTGCTTACAAACTGAATGACAGGACAGGTGAATGACAGGACAGGTGAGCAAAAGCTTGGGCAAAGGCAATGAGTTGAAGGAGCAGAGCAGGAGGGAGACAGGGAGAGGGATGAAGATGGGGTTGAAGGTTGTCCAGCTCCCCTCTGGCTCAATATTGAGATGAGCTCATTGTCAAGTCTGTTACAGCCTCGTCCTAGGTTTCTGCAAATGTGGCTGGAGGCAGCATTGCTTGATGACAAGAGGGCAGTCTGAGTCCAACATGTGCCCGTTACTACCTGTGGTGAAAGCTGCACATGTGGGTCCTCACTCAAAGGGCATATGTGCGTTTCACCACCATCTATGTTGAGGCTTTACTTTCCCCCAAGTGCTGAATGATAACAATTTACTGTGGTAAATGATCCCCAGGCATTTGTTTCTACTCTCTTGTCTCGCTTCCTTTTATCCAAAACCAAGAGGATATGTTTTTATAACTTTTAAGTCAATCAGGTATCTGTAGAATTGAACATTGATGTACATGTCTGTGATTATCATATGGCCATAATATCATTTATAAAGGAAGATGAAAATATCAGGGAATGCTTTATGCCTACTGTGAAAAATAATTGTTGAGCATCTATAACAGCTCTCAAATGTTTGCTCTTTAGTGAATACAACCTTCCATTTACACAATATACATGGTTTCATGCAGTACTCGGCTGTAGCAGGCCAACTGCTTTCCTCTGAATCAGGGGAAGAGTGGAGATCTCACATTTTGCTGCAGCATATCAATGAGGCAGGGATATGTATTCCAGCTCTGCATGGATGAGCACACTGTTCAATAGTGCTGGCTCACACAGTATCAGGGTGAGTTATCATTTCCCATGAAGGCACCCTTATCGCCAGTGCCCAGAGAGGTGGCTGCGACTCACAGCCTTTCATTTTCAAGGCAGTTTGCTGAACATTCAGGCTTCAAAGATTCACACTTTCAAACTCTATAAGAGTTTGTGAACACTCAATTTGCCAAAACTGTTTACAGTGTAATTGGGCCCCGTACCTGTGTCCATGAGATAGCGAAGGTGCTTCTCCACCATCGCCGCACGCGTGTCAATTTGCTTCTGCTCATTCTCCAGCGCTGCCAATTCTCCGACAACATACTGACTCGTGTCTTTGAACCCTCTCTGTTGATTAGAAATAAAATATTACATTAAAAATACATAAGGTAATTATAAAAATGTTTCCCTTAATTCAGTAGGGAGAGCAAGCAAAATATTTACAGATTGTGTTTAATGTGGTGCTAGCCATTAACTGAACTCACAGAGAATGAGACGTTAAATGTAGTCAGTGTTTCCTCTCATGTAAAACAAAACCTAGTGGGTATATATCAGCAGAAAATTAAAAAATGGAAAAGCAATTTTAATCTGAGTTTGAGAGTCACAGAGTCTCTATTGCATGACTCTAAAACTCAGGTTAAAATGCTTTCCTCTTTATTCATTGTCAGCTGATATAGCTCAATAGGTTTTTTTTCTTTATATAAAGCAACGATCAATGTAATATTTTGAGTAAAATAACGGAAACTAAGATAATACAATCCCAATCTATTTCCTGAATTATTCTACTTGTCCATCGGTCAGTTTCCTCTTTCTGTCGATCAAATTTGTCTTCACAAATCAATTTTACAGATGATCAGCCTATTTTCTCACTGTGCTGAACCTCCCCATTAATTAAGTGAAAAAATTATCATATATATTATATTAATGCAAACATCATTCAGCTGGTAATTCATGGCTGATCCGTATAATGGAAAGGTTGAACACCCATTAACCCATGCCAACAACATGGCTTGTCTGGGAAATTCAAGCAGGTCTCCAGTGACTTTGCCTTCCAACTGAAGCTTGCACCAGCTACTACTGCAATAATTAAAATCCTCCTGGTAGATCAATACTGGAATCTCTTTATGGGAAGTGCCCTGATGGAAATGTCTCAAGGATGCAGAGGCTGTGCAAGTCTGAAAAAAATCATCTTTTATCTGACAATTATCACAACACTGCAGACTAATTCAGTGGTGCACCCCTTTTGCTTTGCATTGAAAGTGTGTGTGATTGACATCTGCAAACCCAACATCTCATTTTTTTCTGGCAATAAAGGCAGTATTTCCTTACATGACTAAAAAAATAATCAGTAATCACTAAAGCATAGAAAAATTAAACATACACTAAATACTTCATCTTCCGATGGCTTTCTTGGAGTTGTTTCACAGATTTCCATCCTTTCCTCATTTCCTTTCTTTGCATCTTCTTGTATTGATCTCTGCCGTTTAATCTCTTTTTTTTATATAGAAAGAAAAAAAAGATATTCAGAAATCGGATAAAACTATCTGCTTCACCCTGAGCATAGCAAATGATTTATACAGAGGAGGTTAATTTCAATCTTGTTATAAAGCTTCTCTAACAGCTGATCAGAATGAAAAGCAATGTAGAATTTTAACGTTCTTATCTCAAGAGTTCCTCACCTGGTCTGCTTTCCACATACTGACTAAATGACTGAAGATGAGTTCGTCTCACAGCTGAATCTTTACTGAACATCACAGGACTCCGCAAGCGTTCGGTAGCTTTACGCAAGCGCTCAGCACGATCATCCTCCATTTCATTCTGTCAGGAATTACCAATTTAAAAAAAATCATTATCCAACATTGCTTTTAACATATTTCTCGTTTTAATTAAATAAGTCGTAATCCTATATATTTGCGAAGGTGAATTGTGGAACAAAGAATAAAATGTTTCTAGCTGGAATCATCATTGACATACCTCCTATATCAAATACTAACATGTCAAGTAATGGCTTTGTTCCTTAATTCCAGCATGTTACATTAACAAATGGGAAATGATCACTTTAGTTTCTCACACTTCTCTGTTCAGAGCGGGTGTCAGTGCTGTGTCAACTGACATGACTTACTAATACAGCCTAAAGATTTAATATGTTGAAGATGAATGCAAGTATAAACTTTGACTTGCCATTTATTGTCCAAATCAGTGTGAGATTTATAAAAACTTTAATACAAATAATCAAATGTTAAGCTTTCTCTACAGCTTTAATATTTCTGCATCTGAATTCAACACAGCATTCTGTCAACACAAAATGCTCCCAGAGGGCCAAATAGCTGCAGTGTGTGGAAGCAGCAGATACCACGATATGTTGTACCCAAAAAAGATCACATTCTACTGCTAATCTTGTATTATTTCTAAGTGTTTTGAAAGTAAATAGAGAAAGGCTGAGATGCATGACTAATAGGTTAGTCTGCTGAATGTTGAAATTGGTTATCAAATGCTACCAAGGCTGTCCCCTCCCTCTGCATTAAGACAATAAGTAATGAAGGGGTCCTCTAATGGCCCATTCTCTTGCCTTAAGGAGGTGTGGGATACAGAATCCTCAGGAGAAGGTAACAGTTTACCCTCTCCTACAATCACAGAATGCCTCATTTACAAATATCGAAACCAAATTATAATCACATTGAATCTGCAGTCAATTTCTTCTTATGAACAGAACAGCTTTGGAATTTGTTCTTTAAAAAACTCTACCTTCTCTGACTCTCATAATGAAGTTGTTAGATTTATATTTTAAGTCTGGGGCATTACACAGAAGATACATTTTGTTATAGCAATAAATATAACAAGATAGACAGTTACATTCTTCATTTCAACATCAACGAAAATGCATTATGTGGGCCAGTTAAACTGCTCAGTGGTTCATATAATAATATCATGACACAATAGGTTATATGATCAAATAAATCTGTCTATAAATATATTTAGAAAAGAGCCAAGTATAGTAATATCAATGGACTAATTACTGGTTAACAAGATTCTTTGCTTTTCCTAAAATAGCAACAAAACAAAAATGCATGGATGTTTTTCAAACACATTGGCAGCTTTGCTACATTGAATAATACGATTTCTTGCACAACATCTTACGGAGGCCCAGCATTTGTGAACAAATAATGAATCAGTCTAAAATAGTAAAGGAGTAAAAGTATCAGTGCGATTAGCTTGCAAATCCTATTTTGGGAAACCTTTTTATGGTTAAGAACTTCTGCCACGTTACAAATTTATTCCTCTAAGCTCAGTTAATTCAGTTAGTTTGCCAATCTATTGTGCTTTTCTCAAGCCAGCTTCATATTGCATTAAATCCACTGCAGAAAGCTAAATTGAATGAAAAATCAGACTATCTAAGCTCTTCTTTGTCTAAAGAAAACACCACAAGTCTTCCACTGATACATCACTTTCATCGCTGACGTATAGGAACCGACAGTGCAAGGGAAAGCAATGAAATTCATTGTTTTACAACATCAAAGACTTTGGTGCAGAAAGAAATCCTGTCAGCATTGGCGGTCCCCAAAGATACTGCAGGTGGGTGAAAAGTCAGACAACCAAATTTGCTCCAAAGCCAGAGACGTGGTAAGAAATAACTTTGAAAAGTTAAGCCGATGCACTCGTTGTCCATTTTACGCCAAACATTCTATCATGGGAAGAAACAAATTTGCAGCATCACAAAAGCAGCATAAACAACAAGCATACTTGTGTGTCGTTTGTGTTCGTCCTTGGTCTGAACATTTCAGGCATAGAGCCTAATATTTATTGTTTACAATAAGCCAGTAATCTCTCATTTCAATGGTGCATAGGGAGACCATGTGCGTCTCACAGCCATTAGCATCTGCTGATTTTATAATGTGGTCACTGAACAAGGATGTCCTTACTACAATTTTCTCCCTGCCCCCTGGAACTATTCACCATGTCAGATGTAGGACCAAACTTGCTCAATGTCTTTCTTCTTGAACAGGGAGATAGCAAGCTTGTGGACACACACCAGAGGATCACAGTTGAACCTTACCCTGTCACACATGCAAACTCCCCACACAAAGGGAGACACAAAGTGCTGGAGTAACTCAACGGGTCAGGCAGCATCTCTGGAGAGCATGGACAGGCGGCGTTTCTGTCGGGACCCTTCTGACTGATTGGGGGAAGAAAGCTAGAAGAGAGGAGAGGCAGGACAAGGTGAGGGGAGTATTGATAGGCAGAAGGTTGGACAAAGGCCAGAGATATAAAAAAAGGAATGAGACAAAATGATTGAAGAGTTGCGAATTGTGAAGCTTGAGGAAGGAATGTAGGTGGAGGAGAGAGGGGAAAAATAGGTGTGAGTCCAGATGGGGCACAGGGGGGAAAGAAAGGGGTGTGTGGGGGAGACAGGGGGTTGTTAGAGGTGAACTAAAATTCAGCAAGTAGAATATGAGTGCTGTTCCTCCAGTTTGCACTTGGCCTCACTCTGGCAAAGGAGGAGGCCCATATAGAAAGGTCAGTATGGGCATGGGGAAGGGAGTTAAAAAGGTGAGCCACCGGGTGATTTGGTAGGTGTTGGCAAACTGATTGCTCCCGATGTTGGGGAAGTCCAGGACAAGGGGTCACAGCTTAAGGATAAGGGGGAAATCCTTTAAAACCGAGATGAGAAGAACTTTTTTCACACAGAGAGTGGTGAATCTCTGGAACTCCCTGCCACAGAGGGTAGTCGAGGCCAGTTCATTGGCTATATTTAAGAGGGAGTTAGATGTGGCCCTTGTGGCTAAGGGGATCAGAGGGTATGGAGAGAAGGCAGGTACGGGATACTGAGTTGGATGATCAGCCATGATCATATTGAATGGCGGTGCAGGCTCGAAGGGCCGAATGGCCTACTCCTGCACCTAATTTCTATGTTTCTATGTTTCTAAGTGTTCGGCGAAGGGAATGGCTATGATTGTTTTGTTCAGATTACACTTGGAAGCGTTCAGCAATCGTGGTCTACTTGGCTTAATGCAGGCTGCTGTCCTTGGTGTCCGCATTATCACTGCAGGGCACACAGATTAAAAGATCAACTTTACAATAATGGATAGTGGATTGCAATGAAGACTGAATGGTCTGAAATACATGATCTATTGTGCACAGTGCATTTACAATGAATGAAACTCACCACAAATGTGAGTTCAAGCCATTTGTACCTAACTAATGCAGGGAGATAATGCTGATTTTATAAAACGTTGGTTGGGTCTCGACTGTTGAGTACATTTCTGGTCACCACACACTACACATAGGATGCAACAGCATGGGAGAGGGTGCAGTGGAGATTCACCAGGAGCTTGCCTGGGTTGGAGTGTTACAGTTAGGAAGAGTCTGAAGAACTAGGACTGTTCTTCCTGGAGTGGAAAAGGTTAAGAGGGGACATGCTTGAGGAATATAAAATTAAGACAGGGTGAATGCAGGAAAGCTTTCCCCATATCAGAGGTGGACAGAAGTAAATGTTAGATTTCTTGACTCTTGAGAGGTGAGCACAATCAGAAGCAGTGGACTGGGAGCAAAGGCTTACCAGGCAGCTCACCACCAGTTCATTAGACACAGGAGCAGAATTAGGCCATTCAGTCCATTGAGTACGCCACCATTCAATCATGGCTGATCTCTCTTTCCCTCTCAACCCCATTCTCCTGCCTTCTCCCCATAACCTTTGACACCCTTACTAATGTAGAACCTGCCAATCTCTGCTTTAGAAATATCCAAAGATGGCCTCCACAGCCATCTGTGGCAAGGAATTCCACAGATTCATCACCCTCTGACTCATGAAATTCCTCCTCATCTCGTTTCTAAAGGGATGTCCTTTAATTCTGAGGCTGTGCCCCATTGGTTCTAGACTCTCCCACTAGTGGAAACATCCTCTCCACATCCATTATCCAGGCCTTTAACAATTGGGTACGTTTCAATGAGGCCCCCTCCCCTCACCCTTCGACAGGCCCAGCACGGTCAAACCCTCATCATACGTTAACCCAATCAGCCCCGGGATCATCTATATATTTGCAAAGATGAATTGTGGAACAAAAAAATAAACAACTTTTTCTTGCTGGAATCATCTATCAGAGATTGACATACCTCTTATATCAAATACTAACATGTCAGGGAATGGCTTTGTTCCTTAATTCCAGCATGTTACATTACCAAATGGGAAATGATCACTTTTGTTTCTCACACTTCTCTGTGCAGAGCGGGTGTCAGTGCTGTGTCAACTGAAATGACTCACTAATACAGCCTAAAGATTTAATATATAGAGGATGAATGTAAGAGAAATCATCTTTAACAATGGACTTTAAAATCTGACCAACCACTGAAGTCAGGCTAACTGGCTTATAGTTTCCCCTCTTTAGCTTTGCTGCCCCCTTGAACAGCAGAGGAACACTTGCAATGTTCCCGTCCTCTGGGACCACTCCTGACTCTAGTGACTCTTCAGAGATCACTGCTAATACCTCCACAATCTCTCTCAGAACCCTAGGGTGCAGTCTATCAGGTCCAGGTGACCTATCCACCTTCAGACCTTCCAGCCAGTCAGGATGGGAGGGAATACATCAAAGTCCCTCACCCTGAGCACAGGATCGCCCCAGGGTTGCGTCCTCACCCCCCTATTGTACTCCCTGTACACACATGACTGTGTGGCTAGGTTCAGATCAACTCAATAATTAAGTTTGCTGATGACACTGTGGTGGTGGGCCTGATCTCAGACAACGATGAGAAGGCCTACCAGGAGGAGGTGGCTGATCTAGCACTCTGGTGCCAGGATAACAGCCTCCTCTTGAACATCAAAAAACGAAGGAGCTGATCGTGGACTTTAGGAGGGCACATCATCCGAGGACGTACACTCCATTGAGGATAAAGGGGGATACTGTGGATAGGGTGAGCTGTTTTAAATATCTGGGAGTCCACATCTCTGAGGATATGACATGGACATCACACGCCGCAGCACTCGTGAGTAAGGCAAGGCAGCGCCTTTACCACCTCAGGCAATTGAGGAAATTCAGAGTGTCTCCGAGGATCCTCGAGTGCTTCTACTCAGCGGCTGTGGAAAGCATCTTGTCCGGAAATACTACCATCTGGTTTGGGAATTGCTCTGCCCAGGACAAGAAGGCTCTGCAGAGAGTAGTGCGTTCGGCCGAACGCACTATGGGAACTTCACTCGCCCCCCTGCAGGAACTATACATCAGGAGGTGCAACTCCAGAGCAAATAAAATCATGGGAGACCCCTTCCACCCATGCAACGGACTGTTCCAGCTGCTACGGTCAGGCAAACGCCTCCGTTGCCATGCAGTGAGAACGGAGAGGTTGAGAAGGAGTTTCTTCCCAGAGGCCATTCGGACTGTAAACTCCCATCTCACCAGGAACTAACTTTACTGAACGTTTTTCCTTCCAATATTTAATATGTAAAAGAATATGTGTGTGTTTATGATTGTGTTTATAGTTTGTTTGGTTGTTTGTTTGTTTGTCTTTTTGCACAAAGTCCGCGAGCATTGCCACTTTCATTTCACTGCACATCTCGTATGTGTATGTGATGAATAAACTTGACTTGACTTGACTTGAGCTTCCCCAGCCTCTTCTCCTTAGTAACAGCCACTCCACTAACCTCCTCCTTGACTCTTTGAATTTCAGGTACGTTGTACCTGTGAAGACTGATGCAAAAACGTATTTCATTCACCTGCCATTTCTTCATTCCGCATCACTACTTCGCCAGCGTCATTTCCCAGAGGTCCAATGTCCACTCTTGCCTCTCGTTTACTCTTTATATATCTGAAGAAACCTTTGCTATCCTCTTTTATATTATTATCTGGGTTACCTTCATATTTCATCTTTTCTCCCCGTATTGACTTTTTAGTTACCCTCTGTGGTTTTTTAAAAGTTTCCCAATCCATCAGCTTCTAACTTATCTTTGCAATATCATGTGCCTTCTCATTTAGTTCTATGCTGTCTTACCCTAACCCTTGTCAATCACGGTCACCTAATTCTCCCTTTAGAATCTTTCTTCCTCTTTGGGATGAAAAGACCATGTGCCTTCCAAATTACTCCCAGAAACTGCTGCCATTCAGCACAACAATTGGAATTTGAAAAAAATATATGACAAGCATTTTATTTTAATGTTTTGGGAGACTAAGACGACAATGGATCGTGCTCAGAAATATGAATTGATTTGTAGTTAAACTGTGTCTGACAAAAAGAAACCAAGAACTACAGATGCTGGTACATACGGGGTTGATGCGGGGTTATAAATGACCTGGAGCGGGGCCTTACATCGCCCGGCGCGGCTTTAACGGCCGTGGGACTTGCTAGCGCCCGCCGGGGTTTCCAACATCACGACCCGGAGCGCGGCCTTAATGGCCGCAGGACTTACCATCGTCCACCGGGGGCTTTGACATCGGGAGAAGAATGGAGAGCAGGGGAGAGACAAGACTTTGCCTTCCATCACAGTGAGGAGATTCACTGTGATGGATGTTTGTGTAAATTGTGTTGGTGTGTGTCTTGGTTCTTTTCTTGTTGTATGACTGCAGAAACCAAATTTTGTTTGAACTTCATTTGAGGTTCAAATGACAATAAACGGTATTGTATTGTATACACAAAACCACACAGAGTGCTGGAGGAACTCAGCGGGTCAGGCAGCATCTCTGGAGAACATGGATAGGTACGTTTCAGGTCGAGACCGTTCTTGAAATTGTGTTGTCACTTCATCATGACATTTATAGCTTCCAGCAGCACCCACTGTGGTGTTCATTGTCTTATAATGTATGGTTGGGGTATTGCATGTTAAATAGTTAGCAATAGCTGAAATTCACTAGCACGGTTGAAGCCATACCTGCACCTTTTAAGAGGAGATACTTATTACTGATGCAATTGCTGGTCAAAGTAATCTCAATACTTTGGGAAATTAGGAATATACCATAACACAGCAAAGATGAGAGGAGACTGACAATCGTCTGACACAGCTCGGAACACTTTGTTAGATGAGGTGGACAGGAGGAAAGACCACCTCCATCTGCTGACACCCACCAAACAGCGATGATATGCCCATCATTCTCACAGATTTACCAAACGTTCGAGTCTCACAAATATATATCTATACACTGTCAACTGCTCCATCTTGGCACAAACATTACTGAAACATATTGCAAGATAATAACAGACACTTCCCTTTCTCTTGTAGAAGGTGATATATAACAGCTACCAACGTACAGGAGAGAAGCATTCATTATCTCAATGCTCTTCAGGACTGACTGTTCACCTCTAGCAATCCAACTATCCAAGTCTGTGCCCGACCGTGGTGCTGAACTCACTGTAGGCCTTCGAGCAGTTGCACGTAAGTCTCCTTGCATCACACTCACCTTTCATCCTACTATCTCTTCTGATTAGAAGCTGCAGAATTATGATTTGGTTGGGTCTGAGTTTATGAAATGTGTTCGCATGGACTTGGAACGTCAATCAGCAACTGAGGGAAGTGTTATGGAATAAGGATTATTTTATCCACTAATGGGACAAGGATGTCATTGGTGAGTTGGAATTTAATGAAGATCTCTAATCGCCCCTGCAATAGGTTGTGGAGCCACCACCTTAAACTTCACCTACGGTGCTGTCAACAAGATCAAGGATTTTGCCTTGGTGACAAGGGAGAAACACAGGTGTTGTGTGACTTGGGAGTCAACCTGCAGTTTGTGCACTCATGCAGCAGCCTGCAGTTTGTGTGCTCATGCACTGCTGCCATTACACATTTTTTATTATTTAAATGGAATGACCTCTCATTTTTCATAAACTCCAAGTTGTGCTAAGTGGCTACCTATATCATGTGCTGTTCCAAACCCTGATTACCACCTTCAGACATGATGACCTTCGCTGTGTCCTGGAGGCTAAACTGACCCATCAAGTGGTGTTTCTTTGATTTGACAGATATCAATTTGGCAAAAACATTTGAAGAATTCCCTTCCTCATCTTCCAATAGTGTCATCATTTATCTTCACCTGGTTTCATATCTTGAAGAAAGACGCCACTTGTGACGCTGCAGTACTTCATTAATACAATGCTGACACAGCAAGATGCTGGAATGCCTGAACTGATATCCTTCGTGTCCTCAGGACATGAGGAATTATTCTGAGAACAACAAGGCATGTTAATCCAGTCCTGTGAATGAACCATTACACCAGCATTCACGAGAATGCTCAAATCTATACTGTGGAGTGAAGGAGCAAATTAAGAATTCTAACAGGAGACTAGCATGTCCAGAGATGGGATTGATGGGAATGAGAATGAGAGACTCATTCAAGTAGTCCAAGAAGGGTAGTCTAGATATTGTGGCAGCTGTGGATTCAGTGCAGTGTTCAAGAAAGGATTCAAATGACTGAGTTTGTTTTTGAAATATAGTCCTGAAAATGCTCAGGACTTCTTCATCACTTTGCTCTCCAATCTAAGTCTCTGCACCACATCTTTTCTGGTGGGGGTGCTAGGATAATGGGTAGCTCTATTTTCTCCACAATTGAAGTCCTGATAACTGATCAGACTTTTCTGTTCAGATGAGAAGTCAATGCTGTCAAATTTGTAATCCCCCTAGGGAAATGTGAAAGCATTATGATATTTAACCGTTCAAGCTAGTTCCACCATTTAATTAGATCATTGTGGAGGTCTGCCAGAAACCTGCTTTAGGCCAACTGCTAAAGCAAGCTGTGAGGCTCAGACCGCCATTTCAGCTTCATCATATAGCTCAACCCCAGTGTAGACAGGCAATTTATTCAGATTCACAATACCCAAACTAATGCTTCACTGGCGATGCTAAAAAGTCACAAATGCCCAAATGCCTTTTTTTAATTAATCCTGCGAAAAACCTCTGGTTCCATCACTTGCTGCTCAGCACCACCTCATGCCCACCACCTCTTCACGCCCACCACCTCCTCACGCCAACCACCTCATGCCCACCACCTCCTCGTGCCCACCACCTCCTCATGCCCACCACCTCCTCATGCCCACCACCTCCTCATGCCCACCTCCTCCTCGTGCCCACCACCTCCTCATGCCCACCACCTCCTCATGCCCACCACCTCCTCATGCCCACCACCTCCTCGTGCCCACCACCTCCTCATGCCCACCACCTCCTCATGCCCACCACCTCCTCATGCCCACCACCTCCTCATGCCCACCACCTCCTCATGCCCACCACCTCCTCGTGCCCACCACCTCCTCATGCCCACCCAAGGCCAGTCCCACCACCAGGCCAGTCCCACCACCAGGCCAGTCCCACCACCAGGCCAGTCCCACCACCAGGCCAGTCCCACCACCTCCTCGTGCCCACCACCTCCTCGTGCCCACAACCTCCTCATGCCCACCACCTCCTCATGCCCACAACCTCCTCATGCCCACCACCTCCTCATGCCCACCCCAGGCCAGTCCCACCACCAGGCCAGTCCCACCACCTCCTCATGCCCACCACCTCCTCATGCCCACCACCTCCTCATGCCCACCTCCACAGTCCCACCACCTCCTCATGCCCACCCCAGGCCAGTCCCACCACCAGGCCAGTCCCACCGCCTCCTCATGCCCACCACAGGCTAGTCCCACACACCACGCAGACTTCAAGTGACAGCCTCTCACAGTCACTGAATTCATTCTCACCTCGCCCACACTCAAGGGAACACCTGCATTTACAGATGGCTTCTGGCTGTCCCAAAGTGATTCAAGGCCAATGATGTAATTCTCTTTCTAAGTCAGTGATTTGTCAATGTGCCTTCAGTGATGCTTTACGCTCGGTTCACCAGGCATCAGGCATCTGCAGCTGGTGAGAGTGATCCACCTGATGCAACATTCTGGTTACCTGTTCCAGATAGTGAAACAGGGCTCACATTGCCCTCCACACCCAGATGCACCTTCTCACATTACACTATCATTTCCTTTCTGCCAAAGCCCCCTGTCACCTATGTTAAAATAATATGTTTGTGCTAATCCATGCCCGGGTTAACACCCGTTCAGATCCAAAGTGAGCACTCCTGGTCATACTGAATGCACTGCCAACTCTGAGGCTACGGGTTGGGCAGGACCTTGCCAACCACACCAGTGTGATGCGGCCATTTCCCACACCAGTGGTGCTGCAAGCTGATCATGGACGCCAGGTAGTGAAGTGGCAGCAATTTAGCAAAGTGGTGTCATTCAACAACAATCGGGGCAGGTTACGTTGCCATCATTTTGTCTGGGGTAATTTCCTATGGATTGGGAGTGATAATCTGTGGTCAATTGGAGATCGTAATTTGCTCTGGAATAACAGCGACTGTTGATGAAGTGGGGAGGCTGGAGTGAGCACATCAATGGAGGAGAAGGTGTAATCTCAGGTTAATTGTGGGTTGGTGTAACTACTCATCAATCTAAGGGGGGGGGGGGTTAATTACACACCAATTGGATTGGTGGTCTGTGCAACTCTTTGTTGATTCCAATGAGATGTATCACTTAATAGCGAGTAGCAATTGCATGCAAATTCAGATTTCAATAAACTAGTCCGATGGATCTATCAAAACTGTTTCACACCAACCTTCAGCTCTTCTTCAGCCACACCATCAAGGGAGGCTTTCTGAACACCAGTCGACAGTGAATTCATGACCTGAGGTTGTGCCTCCAAGAGTTTCTTCAGCTTCATGTCACCTGACCTGCTATTCTGACCTCCTAAATTAGATGAGAAACAAACAATGATAAACTCATTGAGAGTGGTGGAAAGAAACAAAGAGCTGGTAATATAAATAGTTACCAATACAATTACATGATGACTTGGCTAAGAATAAATCTTCTTTTCCAGATTCTGACAGCTATCAGCTTCAAAATCACAACACACGTGCAAACATAAAGACTAGAAACAAACAACAGGTTATCGGTATTCATGAAGAGAGCACAATGCTGCCTGACTTGCTGAATATTGTTGCTTTGTTTTACGCGGAATCAGAACAAGAAGCACAACAAATTTTCAAGGAAAGCAGGAAAGGTTTCTCAAGCAGTCATTACACAAAGTATCAGGATGTTACCCCATTTAACCTATCACACAAATACCACTAACTTTTATACCAGATTTTATTAATAACATTTTTATTAATAACATTAGTTAAGCAACGATAATTATCTTAAAACAGCAACATAGATAAGCAGAAACGCATCTAACAATGAGTTTGTGCATTTACCAAGTGACATTTCATTTACTTGAAATCACTCATTTCCCATATCAATTGGGCCGCCACGTCTCACATTAACTGGGATGGTTTGGGAAGCTTTGTGAATGCCAGGAAATGCAAGTTTAGGAATTTCTGTGTGCAAACAGGCAAACACATCAAGTACAACTGAGACTGCACTTGCCCATCAGTGAACAAAGTCAGAACTGCAAACCTTTCTTTGGGTGAAAGGAAACAGCAACATGTTAGAGGACAAACAAAGACAAAAAATATTGGCCCCAGGCTGTTCATGAAATATCACAAACATTAGCCAGATGATTTATGAGTGAAAAAAGATAAAATGAAGGCAAGAATGAAATTATTATTATTGTTATTATTAAACTTTATTTCAGACTCAAGGTCCAGCTTCCTGATATAGTAGTGGCCAGAGGATCTGGGGTGACGGAGGAACTGAAGGAAATCCACATTAGGCAGGAAATGGTGTTGGATAGACTGATGTTGGATGAACTGATGTTGGATGAACTGAAGACTGATAAATCCCCAGGGCCTGATGGTCTGCATCCCAGGGCACTTAAGGAAGTGGCTCTGGAAATCGTGGATGCATTGGTGATAATTTTCCAATGTTCTATAGACTCAGGATCAGTTCCTGTGGATTGGAGGGTAGCTAATGTTATCCCACTTTTTAAGAAAGGCGGGAGAGAGAAAACAGGGAATTATAGACCAGTTAGCCTGACATCGGTGGTGGGGAAGATGCTGGAGTCAATTATAAAAGATGAGGTAGCCGAATATTTGGATAGCAGTAACAGGATCGGTCCGAGAGCATGGATTTACGAAGGGGAAATCATGCTTGACTAATCTTCTGGAATTTTTTGAAGATGTAACTAGGAAAATGGACAAGGGGGAGCCAGTAGATGTAGTGAACTTTCGGAAAGCATTTGATAAGGTCCCACATAGGAGATTAGTGGGCAAAATTAGGGCACATGGTATTGGGGGTAGAGTGCTGACATGGATAGAGAAGTGGTTGGCAGTCAGGAAACAAAGAGTAAGGATTAACGGGTCCCTTTCAGAATGGCAGGCAGTGACTAGTGGGGTACCACAAGGCTCGGTGCTGGGACTGCAGCTATTTACAATATACATCAATTATGTGGATGAAGGGATTCGAAGTAACATTAGCAAATTTGCAGATGACACAAAGCTGGGTGGCAGTGTGAACTGTGAAGAGGATGCTATGAGAATGCAGGGTGATTTGGACAGGTTGGGGGAGTGGACAGATGCATGGCAGATGAAGTTTAATGCGGATAAATGTGAGGTTATCCACTTTGGTAGCAAAAAAAGGAAGGCAGATTACTATCTAAATGGCGTCAAGTTGGGAAAAGGGGAAGTACAACGGGATCTGTGGATCCTTGTACATCAGTCTATGAATGTAAGCACGCAGGTACAGCAAGTAGTGAAGAAAGTGAATGGCATGTTGGCCTTTATAACAAGAGGAGTCGAGTATAGGAGCAAAGAGGTCCTTCTGCAGTTGTACAGAGCCCTAGTGAGACCACACCTGGAGTATTGTGTGCAGTTTTGGTCCCCTAATTTGAGGAAGGACATTCTTGCTATTGAGGGAGTACAGCGTAGGTTTAAAAGGTTAATTCCTGGGATGGCGGGACTGTCATATGCTGAGAGAATGGAGCAGCTGGGCTTGTACACTCTGGAGTTTAGAAGGATGATAGGATGTCTCATTGAAACACAAAAGATTGTTAAGGGCTTGGACACACTCGAGGCAGGAAACATGTTCCCGATGTTGGGGGAATCTAGAACCAGGGGCCACAGTTTAAGAATAAGGAGTAAGCCATTTAGAACGGAGACAAGGAAACATTTTTTCTCACAGAGAGTGGTGAGTCTGTGGAATTCCCTGCCTCAGAGGGCAGTGGAGGCAGGTTCGCTGGATGCTTTCAAGATAGAGCTCGATAGGGCTCTTAAAAATAGTGGAGTCAGGGGATATGGGGAGAAGGCAGGAACGGGGTACTGATTGGGGATGATCAGCCATGATCACATTGAATGGCTGTGCTGGCTCGATGGGCCGAATGGCCTGCTCCTGCACCTATCATCCATAGTCTATTGTCAGATAAAAGACGACATTACATAGAATACATTGCATATAAAAACAACATAAAATACGTATATAAGCTTAGTAAATTACTTATAAGAGCATCATAAATTTTATACAAAAACACAATACATGGTTTAAAATCCAGAATAAAAAGAAAGATCAGAGTCCTACAACGAGATAACGATAGCAATGTCTCCACAACTGGGATTGGTAGCGTGTAGTGCTAAACCTTACGTTTGATAAGACTACTATGATTTCTTAGGATAGCTTGTATAGTACTGACTCCTGCAGCCACAAACATTTTATTTGCACTACACCATCTAGGTTTCTTTAGTAGTATTCTCATGGCATCATTATAAGCTACTTTAAGTAGCGTCGTTACAAAATCCTACTATCGGTGGCACTCCAGATCTGCCTACTGCCTGTGCGTGCGATTCCGGAGGCTGTGAGGGGGGTCGGGATTAAAATGCAGATTTGTATTGGTTGTCAGGGATGGACTACAAGCTGATGAAGAAAATTCGTTCTGCGATCCCGTTCCTGTTTTTTTTTTAAAGTTGCTGGTCGATTGCATTGCTGGATTGAAATGAAACGCAACTTCTAACGCCTTCAACATCACGGATCGCAAGTGCAGGACAAAACAAAAGGTATGTCGTTTATTTAACATCCTATCTTGCTTTTTGGTGTGGTTTCATTTTAATCTGATGATGGCAAATATGTTATTTAGGCCCCGATATCGGCCGTGTCTTGCTTGCCGATATCGTGGCATTAATCATGGTAGCGGCCACATTCCGATCTATCACAATCCAGAAATATCCACTCTCAAGACAATCAAATTCATTATTTTTTTGCACAATCATGTCATAAGAACATCTAAATCATCTATATTTTGTGCTATTGTCTATCCATGATCAATATTTTCATACTAAATATCTGACTGAAAATTTCCACAGTACATAGTTTTAGTATGAAAATATTGATCATGGATAGACATAACACAAAATATAAATAATTTAGATGTTCTTATGACATGATTGTGCAAAAAATAATGATTTTGATTATCTTGAGAGTGGATGTTTCTGGATTTTGAACAAATGTCTGTGTAAAACGACCCTTGCCTGCTGCAGTGTTATAAACCAACTGAGTAACATTTATGGGAATTAAACATTCAATTCCTTCCAATTGGCATAGAAATTCATGACAAAGTGAGATTTAAAAATCATGTTATATTGTGAATTATTGTGTGAATGGGATCAGTTTGTTATTTGGATACTTTGGCTATTTAAAAAAATATTTTTAGCCTTTTCTTAAGAATGGGATAGATGTTTAGATCTAGTAATTGAATTTAGATGAATTTGATATGATGACTGATGAATATGATTTTTTTGTTGGGTATTTACTATTTGGTTTAACGTTACAATAATATTAAAGTTCTGATCCTGAGAATATCACATTTTTGAATTTTCAAGGCAGTCTGGGTGTTTATTATTATTTCCGTCACAATGGTTAATTTTGTAATTAGTTACTCAATTAGGTAATTAACTAATTATATACTTTAATTTCAGGTCATCCAAGTAAGATGTATCATATTTGTTTCAGAATGCTCACATCTATAATAACTGAAAATTTCATTCAGTTCTCTTAATTTTTAAGAAGGTTATGGGCTTTTATGTCAATTGACTGTCCTTGATCACAGCTTTTGTGTTAAGTTAATAGAAAAGCAATAGGGAACAAGATGCTAATTTCCGAGTATGAAAATTACCATTACCTTTTTAATACTGAAGATATGAAAGTGAATTAGGTGTCAAATTAAACTTCTTTTTATGCTTTATCTGATGGTATAAATTACAGGCTTGATTTTTAAAATCTCAAAATTTTGTAACTTTCCTACTTTATACTTGTTTTTCTGTAGTTTGACCACAGGTGTGCAGTATAGAGTGGTGTCTAAATGCTCTAAACAGAGACATCTTCACCACATCTGTACACGCACCAAACTTGCGTAAGAGAATATTATTCGCTTGTACATACAGCATACGCCGTTGATGAAGGATACTTAACTTTACAAATAAATAATAGAGGAAAATCATGGTTAGAATTAATTAGTTTTAATTTACAGCTGTAAGTGATTATATAAAAACAGCATTGCTTGCAGTGATTGGGGTAGACAATATTGTATGAATAATAAATAGTACCGTGTACCGTGAAGGAGCACCATCTTATATCTCCAGTGCCTGCAATGCTCCAACCTACGCTGATACAATGGACATTGAATGACATTCTCTCGCCACAATTGGATGCTCAGCGTGTTGCTGGTGGCAGAGGTGTCGGTTTATTTTTGCCCGATGTACTGAGATAGAGTGACACTGTGTGCTTGATACCCAGTCAAATCAGACCATACATGGGTACAATCAACCAATACACATGTACAACAAGTAAGCAGCATGCAGAGTATAGATAGAGGATGAAAGTGGAGGGGAGAGGTGGGGAAAGGAGGGGAGGTGGGGAAAGGAGGGGAAGGGAGGGGAGAGGAGAGGAGGGGTGAGGAGAGGAGGGGAAAGGAGGGGAGAGGTGGGAGAGGAGGGGAGGGTAGAGGAGGGGAGGGGTGAGGAGAGGAGGGGAGAGGTGGGAGGGGAGGGGAGAGGGGAGGAGGAGGGGAGAGGAGAGGTGAGGATAGGAGGGGAGAGGTGGGAGACGAGGGGAGAGGTGGGAGAGGAGGGGAGGGGAGAGGTGAGCAGGAGGGGAGAGGAGAGGTGATGAGGGGAGAGGTGGGAGAGGAAGGGAGGGGAGGGGAGAGGAGAGGTGGGGGGAGAGGTGAGGAGAGGAGGGTGGAGGTGGGAGAGGAGGGATGAGGTGGGGAAAGGAGGGGAGAGGAGAGGTGAGGAGAGGTGGGGAGCGGTGGGGATGGGGAGGAGGGTGGGGGTGGGGAGGGGAGGCGAGAGGTGGGGAGGCTAGAGGATGGGAAGGAGGGTGGGGAGGTGAGGCGAGAGGAGGGGAGGGGTGGGGAATGAATGGGGAGGAGGGGTGGGGAGCGGAGGCGAGAGGAGGGGAGAGGAGGGGTTCTCGCTCCTGTGTCAGATGACGTTCTGCCATTGCTTTGCCACAGCCAGTGGTACATCTGTGTTTCTGCGGAGATCGTCCGCAGTGCATGCCTCTCCGCCGCAAGTCAGTCGATGGGCCGTTATGTTTACCTCTCCACAGTTGCACTTGCCAGAGTTCGAGAGCCCCACTTCTTCAGGTTGAGTCCGCAACGTCCCACTCCAGTGCAGAGGCGGTTTACGGCTGTCCAGGTAATATAAGGCAGGTGGTGTCCTGGTGCAGGTGGTGTCCTGGTGCCATCTGGTGTTTGGTTTTGGTGCCTGGCACGGTTGGCTCTAGTTCCATGAAGCTGTTCCGACTCTTCAAGCGTTTCTTGGCATGTTGGTGATTGTGCAAGGAGTGGCGGGGGTCTGTGTCCGCATTGAGGCCTTCTACTGCAGCTGCCCGATCACGTCTTCGAGATGGTTCGTCGATGCCAGCCAACTCGTACAGGTGTTCCACCTTTGTCGGCTTCAGGCATCCTGTGCAGGCAGTGTTCAATGCAGAGTCCACCTTGCGTGCATGTTTAGAGCGGCACCAGATGGGGCTTGCATATTCTGCCAATGAGAAACAGAACGCCAGGGCTGCAGTGCAGATTGTTGTTGGGTCACTTCTCAATGAGCTGTTTGCCAATTTTTCGATGACCTTGTTGACCTTTGCCTTGGTTTTCTCATCATGTTGGCGATGTGATAACGTGCGATCGAGGACCACACCTGGGTACTTTGGGGCTTTGCAGTGTTCCAACAGGACATCATTCCATCGCACCTGCAGTTGACGTTTCACATCCCCGTTCCGGAGGCGGAAACCTGCGCTTTGCGTTTTTGTTGGGTTTGGGCGCAGGGAGTTGTGTTGGTAGTATGTTGTCATATTCTGCAGAACAGCCTATGGCTGAAGGCTGAGGATTGCATTGCGATGCATAAGTCATCGGCATACAGAAACAACCTAGTTTTCGGGGTGATGGGTTGGTCATTGGTGTATATATTGAACAATGTTGGGGCAAGGACACTGCCCTGCGGTATACCATTCAACCGCAGGAGGGGAGGGGTGGCGAGGCTGGTATGTGTGATGCACTGGGTTGCACCACAACTTTGTAATTTGTTGTGGTCTTGGGCAGAGATGTTGACCAAACTGTGATAGGATGCTTTCCAGGGTGTCTCTGTACTGACTCAGGTGACTGCACCGGTCAGCAAGTCCTTTGACTTGCTGACTTTGAGGGAGAGGTTAGAAACATAGAAATTAGGTGCAGGAGTAGGCCATTCGGCCCTTCGAGCCTGCACTGCCATTCAATATGATCATGGCTGATCATCCAACTCAGTATCCCGTACCTGCCTTCTCTCCATACCCTCTGATCCCCTTAGCCACAAGGGCCACATCTAACTCCCTCTTAAATATAGCCAATGAACTGGCCTCAACTACCCTCTGTGGCAGAGAGTTCCAGAGATTCACCACTCTCTGTGTGAAAAAAGTTTTTCTCATCTCGGTTTTAAAGGATTTCCCCCTTATCCTTAAGCTGTGACCCCTTGTCCTGGACTTCCCCAACATCGGGAACAATCTTCCTGCATCTAGCCTGTCCAACCCCTTAAGAATTTTGTAAGTTTCTATAAGATCCCCTCTCAATCTCCTAAATTCTAGAGAGTATAAACCAAGTCTATCCAGTCTTTCTTCATAAGACAGTCCTGACATCCCAGGAATCAGTCTGGTGAACCTTCTCTGCAATCCCTCTATGGCAATAATGTCCTTCTTCAGATTTGGTGAACCAAAACTGTACGCAATACTCCAGGTGTGGTCTCACCAAGACCCTCTACAACTGCAGTAGAACCTCCCTGCTCCTATACTCAAATCCTTTTGCTATGAAAGCTAACATACCATTCGCTTTCTTCACTGCCTGCTGCACCTGCATGCCTACTTTCAATGACTGGTGTACCATGACACCCAGGTCTCGCTGCATCTCCCCTTTTCCTAATCGGCCACCATTTAGATAATAGTCTGCTTTCCTGTTTTTGCCACCAAAATGGATAACCTCACATTTATCCACATTATACTGCATCTGCCAAACATTTGCCCACTCACCCAGCCTATCCAAGTCACCTTGCAGTCTCCTAGCATCCTCCTCACAGCTAACACTGCCCCCCAGCTTAGTGTCATCCGCAAACTTGGAGATATTGCCTTCAATTCCCTCATCCAGATCATTAATATATATTGTAAATAGCTGGGGTCCCAGCACTGAGCCTTGCGTTACCCCACTAGTCACTGCCCGCCATTGTGAAAAGGACCCGTTTACTCCTACTCTCTATCCACATCAATACTGAACCCCCAATGCCGTGTGCTTTAAGTTTGTATACTAATCTCTTATGTGGGACCTTGTCGAAAGCCTTGTGGAAGTCTAGATACACCACACCACTGGTTCTCCCCTATCCACGCTACTAGTTACATCCTCGAAAAATTCTATAAGATTCGTCAGACATGATTTACCTTTCGTAAATCCATGCTGACTTTGTCCAATGATTTCACCACTTTCCAAATGTGCTGCTATCCCATCTTTAATAACTGACTCTAGCAGTTTCCCCACTACCGATGTTAGACTAACTGGTCTGTAATTCCCCGTTTTCTCTCTCCCTCCCTTCTTAAAAAGTGGGGTTACGTTTGCTACCCGCCAATCCTCAGGAACTACTCCAGAATCTAAAGAGTTTTGAAAGATTATTACTAATGCATCCACTATTTCTGGAGCTACTTCCTTAAGTACTCTGGGATGCAGCCTATCTGGCCCTGGGGATTTATCGGCCTTTAATCCATTCAATTTACCCAACACCACTTCCCGACTAACCTGGATTTCACTCAATTCCTCCAACTCCTTTGACCCGCGGTCCCCTGCTATTTCCGGCAGATTATTTATGTCTTCCTTAGTGAAGACGGAACCAAAGTAGTTATTCAATTGGTCCGCCATATCCTTGTTCCCCATGATCAACTCACCTGTTTCTGACTAAAGGGACCTACATTTGTTTTAACTAATCTCTTTCTTTTCACATATCTATAAAAACTTTTGCAGTCAGTTTTTATGTTCCCTGCCAGTTTTCTTTCATAATCTATTTTTCCTTTCCTAATTAAGCCCTTTGTCCTCCTTTGCTGGTCTCTGAATTTCTCCCAGTCCTCTGGTATGCTGCTTTTTCTGGCTAATTTGTACACATCATCCTTCGCTTTGATACTATCCCTAATTTCCCTTGTTATCCACGGATGCACTACCTTCCCTGATTTATTCTTTTGTCAAACTGGGATGAACAATTTTTGTAGTTCATCCATGCAGTCTTTAAATGTCATCCATTGCATATCCACCGTCAATCCTTTTAGAATTAATTGCCAGTCAATCTTGGCCAATTCACGTCTCATACCCTCAAAGTTACCTTTCTTTAAGTTCAGAACCATTGTTTCTGAATTAACAATGTCACTCTCCATCCTAATGAAGAACTCAACCATATTATGGTCACCTTTGCCCAAGGGGGCACGTACAACAAGACTGCTAACTAACCCTTCCTCATTACTCAATACCCAGTCTAAAATAGCCTGCTCTCTCGTTGGTTCCTCTACATGTTGATTTAGATAGCTATCCCGCATACATTCCAAGAAATCCTCTTCCTCAGCACCCCTGCCAATTTGATTCACCCAATCTATATGTAGATTGAAGTCACCCATTATAACTGTTTTGCCTTTGTCGCACGCATTTCTAATTTCCGGTTTGATACCATCTCCAACTTCACTACTACTGTTAGGTGGCCTGTGCACAACACCCACCAGCGTTTTCTGCCCCTTAGTGTTTCGCAGCTCTACCCATACCGATTCCACATCCTCCAAACTAATGTCCTTCCTTTCCATTGCGTTAATCACCTCTCTTACCAGCAACGCTACCCCACCACCTTTTCCTTTCTCTCTATCCCTCCTGAATATTGAATATCCCTGGATGTTCAGCTCCCAGCCTTGGTCACCCTGGAGCCATGTCTCCGTGATCCCAACTATATCATAATCATTAATGGCTATCTGCACGTTCAACTCATCCACCTTATTACGAATACTCCTTGCATTGAGACACAAAGCCTTCAGGCTTGTTTTTACAACGCTCTTATCCCTTATACAATTATGTTGAAAAGTGGCCTTTTTGATTTTTGCCCTGGTTTTGTCTGCCTGCCACTTTTACTTTTCACCTTGCTACCTATTGCTTCTACCCTCATTTTACACCCCCCTGCCTCTCTGCTCTTGTACCTATCCCCCTTGACTTGTAGCATTTGCAGCAGTGGGCAATGGCCATGCAAATTGAAAGTGTTTCTGGAATTTGAATACAAGGAGATCAAGGAGATGACGTTCAGGAGAAAATCTTTTTTTTTGGTTTTATATATTATCCTGCTTTCACGAGTTCCAAAATCTGTCTGCACTAAAACCAGATATGTAGTCCTCTTTCTTGAACCTGTGCAACCCTGTAAGACTAGAGAATATTTTCCATGACAAAGCCCAGGTGGGGTGCAGCCAAAATCTACCTGCAAAGCAACGCTGACTGGAGCAAAGATGGGAGGCGAGCAATATCTTCAGGAATCAAAGCTGCCTGACAAAGACTGGAACTGACCAAACAGGAAATTAAGACAATCGGAGAAAATTTTGATAGCAGTAACAGGATCGGTCCGAGTCAGCATGGATTTACGAAGGGGAAATCATGCTTGACTAATCTTCTGGAATTTTTTGAAGATGTAACTAGGAAAATGGACAAGGGAGAGCCAGTGGATGTAGTGTACCTTGACTTTCTGAAAGCATTTGATAAGGTCCCACATAGGAGATTAGTGGGCAAAATTAAGGCACATGGTATTGGGGGTAGAGTGCTGACATAGATAGAGAAGTGGTTGGCACTGGAAACAAATAGTAGGGATTAACGGGTCCCTTTCAGAATGGCAGGCAGTGACTAGTGGGGTACCGCAAGGTTCGGTGCTGGGACTGCAGCTAATTACAATATACATCAATGATTTGGATGAAGGAATTCAAAGTAACATTAGCAAATTTACAGATGACACAAAGCTGGGTGGCAGTGTGAACTGTGAGGAGGATGCTATGAGAATGCAGGGTGACTTAGACAGGCTGGGGGAGTGGGCAGATGAAGTTTAATACAGATAAATGTGAGGTTATCCACTTTGGTAGCAAAAAAAGGAAGTCAGATTACTATCTAAATGGCATCAAGTTGGGAAAAGAGAAAGTACAATGGGATCTGGGGTTCCTTGTACATCAGCCTATGAAAGTAAGCATGCAGGTACAGCAGGCGGTGAAGAAAGCGAATGGCATGTTGGCCTTTATAACAAGAGGAATCGAATATAGGAGCAAAGAGGTCCTTCTGCAGTTGTACAGAGCCCTAGTGAGACCACACCTTGAGTATTGTGTGCAGTTTTGGTCCCCTAATTTGAGGAAGGACATTCTTGCTATTGAGGGAGTGCAGCGTAGGTTTACAAGGTTAATTCCCGGGGTGGCGGGACTGTCATATGCTGAGAGAATGGAGCAGCTGGGCTTGTATACTCTGGAGTTTAGAAGGATGAGAGGGTATCTCATTGAAACATATAAGATTGTTAAGGGTTTGGACATGCCAAAGGCAGGAAACATGTTCCTGATGTTGGGGGAGTCCAGAACCAGGGGCCACAGTTTAAGAATAAGGAGTAAGCCATTTAGAATGGACGAGGAAACACTTTTTCTCACAGAGAGTGGTGAGTCTGTGGAATTCTCTGCCCCAGAGGGCGGTGGAGGCAGGTTCTCTTGTTGCTTTCAAGAGAGAGCTAGATAGGGGTCTTAAAAATAGCGGAGTCAGGGGATATGGGGAGAAGGCAGGAACGGGGTACTGATTGGGGATGAATGGCGGTGCTGGCTCGAAGGGCCGAATGGCCTACTCCTGCACATATTGTCTATTGTAAAATAATAGCTGGTATCCTCTGAAGGGGCTCAATTCCAAGTTATTGCAGTGAAGCGTTAAAATTGTCTTCAATGTTGCCTTCAGGTTCCCAGGGTGCTGTCCTGATCTTCCAACCTACCTCATTGCAGACCTTGTACTTTGATGTTATCTGCACTTTCTGTGATACTGTAATGCTGCCACACTAGATTCTGCGCTCTGATATTTGCACTACCTGTTGTACTTGTAAATGGCTTGATTACACTAAGGTAGAGCATGATCTGACTGGAGAGCATGCAAACATACTTTGTCACAGTCTCTTGGTGGACATAACAATAATAAACCATGAGTAGCAGTATGGGAGAAATCTAAGCATCACCCTCTGATTGCCGCTTATGTTGAACATGCATGTCTGATGAAAGTACTGGCAGATCTAGAATAGTTTTACGATTTAGTTACTTGTCAGCACTCCATACGTCACGAGGAATGGGGAAAGGTGGCGATGTACGGAAGAGCGTATGGCACGGTGGATCACTGGAAGCTTGAACGCTCCCCTCTTGCGCCTTTACTTTATGTGAAATATGATGGGAAAAGAGAAAGAAATATACTGCACATATATGACTTTCTTTTTGTAGAAAAGTGTTTTCTGGTGAGAACATTTGGACACTGAATTGTTCTGGTATTGTCATGAAAGGTGAAAGTTATTTCGACATGATTGATATGATGCACACATACATATTACAGTCTGCATGTTACAGTTCATGGAACCACACTGAAGACTTGTCTGGAGCTCAAAGTTGTAATGCACACATTATGAAAAATATACACAGCTTCAGCAAGCACCAGACATTGTACTTTCCACAGGTCAAGCAGCACAATATCATTATAATTACCAAAAGAATCAAGATCAGTGTCATTGTTAGTGTGTTCCTCTCCAGCTCCAAAAATAGAGCATTCATTGCCTTCCTCATTAGTATCTACCCCAGCATAATCATCTGTAGAAACAAGGAAATCAGCTCAGGCAATCACAACACAGTGGGTCATTTCAATATTAGTAACAATGCATGCAAGATTGTCAGACAGTGTTAGTGAAGATGTTTCTTGGTCATCTACTCACTTATAGAACACCTGTACAGAGTATCAGCGAAACAGCTGGCGTCTGTGAGGAATGACAAGCATGGCAGAAGAAGTCTGATAGGAATATACAGATTGGGAGCAGAAGTAAACTGCTATTCAAACCTGTTCTGCCATGAATCCGAGTGCAAACTTACAGTAACTTCATATTTCTACTCACCTATCATATTATTTCAACCCCCTGCTTTTCCAGTATCTATCCCTGTATTAATATTATAGAACTTTGCTTCCTTTGAGGTAAGGAACTCCAAAGACGTGACCTGAAAATGTTTTAATACGTAACCCTAACTCCACGATTTAAGAAAGGAGAAAGAGAGAAAACAGGGAATTATAGACCAGTTAGCCTTACATCGGTAGTGGGGAAGATGCTTGAGTCAATTATTAAAGATGTTATAGCAGCGCATTTGGAAAGCAGTGACAGGATCGGTCAAAGTCAGCATGGATTTATGAAGGGGAAATCATGCTTGACTAATCATCTGGAATTTTTTGAGGATGTGACAAGTAGAATGGATAAGGGAGAGCCAGTGGGTGTGGTGTGTCTGGACTTTCAAAAAGCCTTTGACAATAGACAATAGGCAATTGGTGCAGGAGGAGGCCATTTGGCCCTTCAAGTCAGCACCATCATTCAATGTGATCACGGCTGATCATCCAGAATCAGTACCCCGTTCCTGCCTTCTCCCCATGTCTCCAAACTCTGCTATCTTTAAGAGCCCTATCTAGCTCTCTCTTGAAAGTATCCAGAGAACTGGCCTCCACTGTTCTCTGAGGCAGAGAATTCCACAGACTCACAACTCTCTGTGTGAAAAAGTGTTTCCTCATCTCCATTCTAAATGGCTTACCCCTTATTCTTAAACTGTGGCCCCTGGTTCTGGACTCCCCAAACATCGGGAACATGTTTCCTGCCTCTAGCGTGTCCAAACCCATAATAAGGTCCCACACAAGAGATTAGTGTGCAAAATTAGAGGACATGGTATTGGGGGTAGGGTATTGACATGGATAGAGACCTGGTTGGCAGACAGGAAGCAAAGAGTAGGAATTAATGGGTCCTTTTCAGAATGGCAGGTAGTGACTACTGGGGTGCCACAAGGCTCGGTGCTGAGACCCCAGTTATTTACAATATATATTGACGATTTAGACAAGGGAATTAAACGTGACATCTCCAAGTTTGCGGATGACACAAAGCTGTGTGGCAGTGTGAGCTGCGAGGAGGATACTATGAGGCTGCATGGTGACTTGGATAGTTGGCTGGCATGGCAGATGCAGTATAATGTGGATAAATGTTAAGTTATCCACTTTGGTGGCAAGAACAGGAAGGCAGATTATTATCTGCATGGTTAGGATGTGTAGGAAAGAATTGCAGATTTAAATCGAAGGTAGACACAAAATGCTGGAGTAACTCAGCGGGACAGGCAGCATCTCTGGAAAGAAGGAATGGGTGACGTTTTGGGTCGAGACCCTTCATCAGTCTCGACCCGAAACGTCACCCATTCCTTGTCTCCAGAGATGTTGCCTGTCCCGCTGAGTTACTCCAGCATTTTGTGTCTATTATCTGAATGGTTTCAGATTAAGAAAAGGGGAGGTGCAAGCATGCAGGTACAGCAGGCAGTGAAGAAAGCTAATGGCATGTTGGCCTTCATTGCCAGAGGATTTGAGTTTAGGAGCAAGGAGGTCCTACTGCAGTTGTACAGGGTCCTGGTGAGACCATACCTGGAGTATCGTGTGCAATTTTGGTCTCCTAATTTGAGGAAGTACATTATTGCTATTGAGGGAGTGCAACGTAGATCACCATTTTAATTCCCAGGATGGTGGGACTGACATATGATGAAAGAATTGGTCGACTGGGCTTGGATTCACTGAAATTTAGAAGGATGAGAGGATATCTTAGAAACATATAAAATTATTATAGGTTTGGACAGGTTAGATGCTGGAAAAATGTTTCCGATGTTTGGGGAGTCCAGAACCAGGGGTCACAGTTTAAGAATAAGGGGTAGGCCATTTAGCACTGAGATGAGGCAAAACATTTTCACCCAAATAGTTTTGTGAATCTGTGGAATTCTCTGCCACAGAAGGCAGTGGAGGCTCATTCACTGGATGTTTTCAAGAGAGAGTTAAATTTAGTTCTTAGGGCTAAAGGAATCAAGGGATATGGGGGAAAATCATGAACGGGGTACTGATTTTAGATCAGCCATGATCATATTGAATGGCTCGAAGGGCCGAATGGCCTACTGCACCTATTTTTCTATGTTCTGTTTCTAACCCCTTACTTTTAAAGATAATCTCTGATATAAACATTGATACCTGTAAAAGGCAACGATGCATCCGCTGCATCAGTACTACCCATACGGTTCTATGAACTTCAGAAGATACCTGTACAATTATAGTAACAATAATGGAATGATCATAACCAGTGGAAGGTTAGTGAGTACAGCTCAAGATGCTGATGCAGGCCTCTGTTTCTTGGCATGCAGCTGTGCAGCTCGTCTCTCTGTCCATGGACAGGCAGGAGGCACGAGAGATTTTGCACAAATGCAGAGTGGCGGTGACTGTCCGGTCCGTGCATGGTCAGGAAGTAAAAGCTCCATGGCAATAGCAACCAGCGATGGATGCCCTGACATTGATAAAGGTATTACTGGATCCTGATAGGTAATAATGTCAAGATGACCTGTAGAATTATAATGTACAAAAGATCTATCAATCCTAAGCAAACGGGTAGCAGTTAGAAAGATTCAGTCTTAAAAGAAAAATCTGAACAGTCAAAACAGTATCCAACAGGTTGGGATTACTGCCTGTATTCAAGATTCACTTGTGAGTGGAGGAACTTTTCCAATTTAAATATTGGATGAAGGGGGAGAATAATCTCAGCAAAAGTAAAACAACAAAAACCAGCAAAGGAGGGCCAATGGATCAGGAAAGGAAAAATTGATCTGAGTGCAGTCTGGCAAGAAACATAGACAGGCTTTGGAAGTTTCTATAGATAAGAAAAAGGAAAGAAAATTGGTTGAAGTTAATATTGTGGAATAAGGGAATAATATCCAACATTGCTGTGCCCTCTGGGGTGCCGGGGAGATGGCAACTCTACCGGCAATCTGTTCGTTTTTTCTTTCTTTTTGTTATTTTTTAGTGCGTTAAGAGTTTGTTTTAACGTTCTTCGGTATGTTTTATGTGGGGGGAGGGGATCGGGGTAAACTTTTTTTTCAAGTTCTTACCTTCCTGGAGGTGTGATTACTTTTCGAATCACATTCTCCGGGCGCTCTGCGGCCTACCATCACTGGAGCTGGAAGCCTCCTCGGACTGTCGTGAGCCTCACCGTGGGGCGCGGACTTAACATCGGAGCGGATCCATTGCCTGGGATCGTGACCACCGCAGAATCACCATCAAGGGCTCGCAGTCTCGGGAGAGGCTAGTCGGGAGCTCCAACGTCGCGGAAGGTTCGACCAGCTCCGACGCGAGGTTCGAACACCTGGCGCGGGGGAGCTGACATCCCCCCCGATGCGGGAGCAGATTGCCTCGATGCGGAGGGCACGAACACCGCCGGCTACGGGAGTCAAGATCATCCTGTCAACGGAGGGCTCGTGGCCCCCGACCGCGGAGGAACAAAAGGAAGGACTTGAACTTTATTTCACCTTCCATCACAGTGAGGAATGTGTAGGAGTCGCTATGGTGGATGTTCATGTTAAAATGTGTTTTTGAGTGATCTGTTGCTTTTATTTGTATGATTGACCTGGCCAATGAAATTCCTCGTATGTTGCAAAACATACTTGGCGAATAAAGTGTGATTCTGATTCTGATATCAGGGATGGAGAATTATAGGCAAAGTGTGAGTAAGGAGCACAAATAATTTAAAATAAATGTTGGAGAAGGGAATGGAAATTCCTTGTGTGACTATAATATGTCCATGTTTGCTGGTGATACAAAGGTGGGTGGCTGTGAGAAGGATGCAGAGAAAGGCTTCAGGGAATTAGAGAAGGTTTTGCCAATGGGAGAGGATATGCAAGGTGGAATATAATGAGAAGAAAATAGCAGGTTATTTACATTGTAAAATAGAGAAGCAGAGAATTGTTATTAGATGGCGAGAGTTTGGAAGGTGTTGCTGCTCCGAGGCAAGTCTTGGCACATGAATCATTGACAGCTCACATGGAGGACTTTACTGCATGAGGATTTGAGTACAAAGTAGTCAACTTGCCCCAATGCTGGAGTCTTCAGTTATATAAAGAGGCAAGAGTGGACGTTGGGCCGCTGGAGAATGATGCAGAAAAAGTGATAATGGGGAATAATGAAATGGCAGAGGAGTTGAATAACTGTTTAGCATCAGTCTTCACAGTGGAAGACACCAGCAACGTGCTTGTAATTCAAGAGTCAGTGAATGGAAGTTAGTGGAGTGGGTGTTACTAGGAAGAAGGGGTTTGGGAAGCTGAAAGGGCTGATGGTGGATAAATCACCTGGGCCAGATGGACTACACCTCCATATGGTTCTGAAAGGTGGCTTTAGAGATTGTGGGGGCATTAATAGTGATATTTCAGGAATCACTAGAGACAGGAGAGGTCCTAGTTAATTGGAAAATTGCCAATATTACCCCGCTGCACAAGAAGGAAGCAAAGCACAATAGTGGGAACAGCTGAGCTCTTCTATCTGTAAAATATGGATTATGGTGTATGTGGATGTGGCATCAAAAATAAAATTAGTCAATGTTGAGTATATATATTGTTTTGAAAAATGCAGGAAGGGCTACTATGATCAGTGTGGCCAATGTTGTGTTTCTAAATTCTAAAGAGGGGGGAAAACAGTTGAAAAGTAGAGGCAAACCACAGGCAGGATTAACTCAGAGCTCCTGTGGATTTTGAAGAAACAGCAACAAAGAGAAGCAGGAAAAAGCACTGATTGGCTCTAGCCCGAGTGGGAGGAGGGTTAGATGTGAGTCAGAGGGGGAAAACAGTTGAAAACTGAGGAATTTGGTTTGTGAATTGGTAAATTAGGCAATTTATCAGTCAATATAAGCAAGACTTATTAGGGAGCAATATAAGCAAGGTTCTTAGGGAGCGGCCTTGTGAATAAAGTGTGAGTCTTTGGCTCGAGATTCTTTGGCGAGGAGGCTACGCATAAAGCTCGAGAGGACGGAACGCGGTGAACACATGTCGGGGCAGATGAGACAGTGTGATGCTTGCAGAATGTGGGAGCCGAGGGACACGGATGGAGCCTCTGGCTGCTACAATTGTGACAAGTGCGCTCAGCTTCAGCACCTAAAGGACCATGTTGGGGCACTGGAGAAGCAGCTGGATGACCTCAGGGCCATCCAGGAAACGAGAGTTTCCTGGACAGGGCCTACAGTGAGGTTGTCACGCCGAGGATACGGGAAGAACCAAGGTGTGCGACAGAGAGAAAGGGTGGAAATCATGGAGTGCAGAAGACTCAGGTGGCTGTGTCTACTGAAAACAGGTACGCCCTCTTGGGAACTGTCGGGGGAGACGATGTTTCCAGTCCGAGCAGAGGACACGTCAGTGGCTCCAATCCTAGAGATGGGACTCGACCGGCGAGACCGATGTCGGGCAGAGCCCTAGTGGTGGGTGACTCCATTATCCGAGGAGCAGACAGGAGATTCTGTGGCGGCAGACGAGACGCGAGGATGGTCTGATGCCTCTCTGGTGCCAGGGTTCAGGATGTCACGAGCCGACTTCTGAACAACCTCCAGAGAGAAGGTTGTTCTCGACAGTAGTTGTGCACGTAGGCACAAACTACATTGGGAAGAAGAGGAAGGAGGTTCTCCAACATGACTTCAGAGAGTTGCTAGGGCTACACGTGTGGGTTTAAACTAAATAGTGGTGGGGGGAAGGGATTGACAAATTGGGAGTATAAAGATGGAGTTGAAGGGGAAGTGGCTACAGGAAAAATTACAAAAGATTCATAAATTAATGGGAAGGAAAGCTTGAGAATGGACAACAGAGTAAGGTCAGGGCCAATTGCGAGCGGTGCGAGGGGGGGAAGTGAATACAGAGGTCAAAGTGCTGTATATGAATGCGCGAAGTATAAGGAATAATGTGAACGAGCTTGAGGCTCAGTTAGAAACTGGCAAGTATGATGTGGTGGGAATTACAGAGACATGGCTGCAAGAAGGCCAGGGCTGGGAACTGAATATTCAAGGGTATACCTCCTATCGAAAAGACAGACAGGTGGGCAGAGGGGGTGGGGTTGCCCTGTTGGTGAGGAATGAAATTCAGTTCCTTGCAAGGGGTGACATTGAAACAGGAGATGTGAAGTCAGTATGGATAGAACTAAGGAAATGTAAGGGTAAAAATACCTTAATGAGACTAATCTACAGGCCCCCAAACAGTAGCCTGGACATAGGGTGCAAGTTGAATCAGGAGTTAAAATTGGCATGTAGCAAAATAATGCTGTGGTTGTTATGGGAGATTTCAACATGCAGGTAGACTGGGAAAATCAGGTTGGTACTGGACCCCAAGAAAGGGACTTTGTAGAGTGCCTTCGTGATGGATTCTTTGAACAGCTTGTATTGGAGCCTACCAGGGAAAAGGCAATTCTGGATTTAGTGTTATGTAATGAACTGGATTTGATAAAGGACCTCGAGGTTAATGAGCCATTAGGAGGCAGTGACCATAACATGGTCAGGTTTAATCTACAATTGGAGAGGGAGAAGGGTAGATTGGAGGTGTCAGTGTTACAGTTGAATAAAGGGGACTATGGGGCCATGAGGGAGGAGCTCGCCAAAGTTGACTGTAAAGATACACTAGCAGGGATGACAGTGGAATAAAAATGGCAGGTGTTTTTAAAGAATAATACAAAAGGTGCAGGATCAGTTCATTCCTTGGAGGAAGAAAGATTCCAAGGGGATAAAGGGACGACTGTGGCTGACAAGGGACGTCAGCGACAGTATAAAAATTAAAGCAAAGAAGTACAAAGTAGCAAAGATGAGCGGGAAGCAAGTGCATTGGGTAATGTTTAAAGAACAACAGTAGATAACTAAAAAGACAATACGGGAAGAAAAGATGAGGTACGAAGGTAAGCTAGCCAAGAATATAAAGCAGGATAGTAAAAACTTCTTTAGGTATGTGAAGAGGAAAACAATTGGACCCTTGAAGACCGAAAAAGGTGAATTTATTATGGGGAACAAGGAAATGGCAGATGAGTTGAACAGGTACTTTGGTTCTGACTTCACTAAGGAAGACACAAACAATCTTCCTGATATAGTAGTGGCCAGAGGATCTGGGGTGACAGAGGAACTGAAGGAAATCCACATTAGGCAGGAAATGGTTGGATAGACTGATGGGACTGAAGGTTGATAAATCCCCAGGGCCTGATGGTCTGCATCCCAGGGCACTTAAGGAAGTGGCTCTAGAAATCGTGGATGCATTGGTGATAATCTTCCAATGTTCTATAGACTCAGGATCAGTTCCTGTGGATTGGAGGGTAGCTAATGTTATCCCACTTTTTAAGAAAGGCGGGAGAGAGAAAACGGGGAAGTATAGACCAGTTAGCCCGACATCGGTGGTGGGGAAGATGCTGGAGTCAATTATAAAAGATGAGATAGCCGCACATTTGGATAGCAGTAACAGGATCGGTCCGAGTCAGTGGATGTAGTGTACCTGGACTTTCAGAAAGCATTTGATAAGCTCCCACATAGGAGATTAGTGGGCAAAATTAGGGCACATGGTATTGGGGGTAGAGTGCTGACAAGGATAGAGGTGGTTGGCAGACAGGAAACAAAGAGTAGGGATTAACGGGTCCCTTTCAGAATGGAGGCAGTGACTAGTGGGGTACCGCAAGGCTCGGTGCTGGGACCGCAGCTATTTACAATATACATCAATGATTTGGATGAAGGGATTCAAAGTAACAAGAGCAAAATTGCAGATGACACAAAGCTGGGTGGTAGTGTGAACTGTGAGGAGGATGCTATGAGAATACAGGGTGACTTGGACAGGTTGGGTGAGTGGGCAGATGCATGGCAGATGAAGTTTAATGTGGATAAATGTGAGGTTATCCACTTTGGTGGCAAAAATAGGAAGGCAGATTACTATCTAAATGGCGTCAAGTTGGGAAAAGGAGAAGTACAACGGGATCTGGGGGTCCTGTACATCAGTCTATGAAAGTAAGCATTCAAAAGGGAACTGCAGATGCTGGAATATCGAAGGTACACAAAATTGCTGGGGAAACTCAGCGGGTGCAGCAGCATCTATGGAGCGAAGGAAATAGGCGACGTTTCGGGCCGAAACCCTTCTTCAGACTGATGGGGGGTGGGGGGGGGGGAAAGAAAGGGGAATTTTTTTCTTTTGCGGCTTTCTTTCCCCCCCCCCACCCCCCATCAGTCTGAAGAAGGTTTCGGCCCGAAACGTCGCCTATTTCCTTCGCTCCATAGATGCTGCTGCACCCGCTGAGTTTCCCCAGCAATTTTGTGTACCTATGAAAGTAAGCATGCAGGTACAGCAAGCAGTGAAGAAAGCCAATGGCATTTTGGACTTATAACAAGAGGAATCGAATATAGGAGCAAAGAGGTCCTTCTACAGTTGTACAGAGCAGGTGCGGAAAACCCGGATGGGCCAGAGGGGACACGTCCCCTCCATGTTTTGAGAGGTGGGGGACATCCCCCCCAAGTTTTTGTAATCCGGATTTTAAAATCCGGTGATCGAGGGCGCCGATTAGAGGAGAGAAACGTCGGTCAGCAGGCAATGGGGGCGGGACATGATTCAGCGCGATGATTGGAGGAGGGAGGAGTGGGGGAGGGGGGGGGGTGGTGGTGGGACTGAGGATAGAGCGCGGTGATTGGAGGAGGGAAGACATGGCACAGACCTGCGCTTCATCCGCAGCCTGGATCGATCCCGGCCGGGTCTCCGGCGCTGTCCTGTCCCCTCCCGAGTACCCGCCCCCCCCGCGGGTGGCCAGAGAGGTCGGCAGTCAGACGGGCCATCGTAGAGAAACAGCGCTAAGCCTAGCTAACTCTGCCTGTCCCGCTAGGTGAGCTTACAACCCCTCCTGGACTTGCGGGAAATATGGCCAATGCGGAGAAGCAGCGCTGGTTTCCCGTCAGTCCAGACAGGGCTGTAGTTAACCCGGTGAGACAGGCAGAGTTGAGCTGCATTTAACGCTGGATTGAGCCTCCGAAGCCTCGGGCGCGTTTGTGTGAGTGTGCGCATGCGCGCAAGGCCGCCAAAAATTGTCCCCCCCGTCCCCTCCATGTTTTGATAGTGAGTTCCGCTCTTGGTACAGAGCCCTAGTGAGACCTGGAGTAATGTGTGCAGCTTTGGTGCTCTAATTTGAGGAAGGACATTGAGGGAATGCTGCGTATTGAGGGAATGCTGCGTAGGTTTACAAGGTTAATTCCCGGGATGGCGGGACTGTCATATGCTGAGAGAATGGAGCAGCTGGGCTTGTACACTCTGGAGTTTAGAAGGATGAGAGGGTCTCTCATTGAAACATATAAGATTGTTAAGGGCTTGGACATACTAGAGGCAGGAAACATGTTCCCGATGTTGGGGGAGTCCAGAACCAGGGGCCACAGTTTTAGAATAAGGAGTAAGCCATTTTGAACGGAGACGAGGAAACACTTTTTCTCACAGAGAGTGGTGAGTCTGTGGAATTCTCTGCCTCAGAGGGCGGTGGAGGCAGGTTCTCTGGATGCTTTCAAGGGCTCTTAAAAATAGCGGAGTCAGGGGATATGGGGAGAAGGCAGGAACGGGGTACTGATTGGGGATAATCAGCCATGATCACATTGAATGGTGGTGCTGGCGCGAAGGACCAAATGACCTGCTCCTGCATCTATTGTCTAAATTCGCATCCCATCCCAATCATTTTCCCCAGTAGATGTTGACAAACATAATTAGAGCAAAACCTGATTGCAACACCGAACTGCTTTCAATCTTCTTATTCATAGTTAAAACAAGTACTGATGTAGCCAACCTTCCGTTTAACTGGAATACAGGCCATTTGGCGACCTTGATTATGTGCTGCCTCCAGTCAGACGCCGGAGATATTTGACACGACATGGGCTTGATATAGGACAATTCCCCTTGTATATAAATAGCGGAACCAAGTATCCTTTGGAAAAATTGAGCAAAGCAGGCTTATGTTGAAGGACGTGGCCAAGCAAACAGCTGGCAGTAAAGAGGTAAGTAAATCTTAAGTAGCAGTTTCCCCCAACACAGGGCAAAGGGATAGTTGGTGACACAGGAGACTGCAGATGCTGGAATCCTCAGCAAAACAGATGCTGGAAGAACTCAGTGGGAATAGAGAGATGATGTGCTTAGGGTCAGGATTTAGACTCAGAAGTGATGAGAGCATGCCAGAAGCAGCACCAGGAACACCACATCAAGCAGTATAGGAGGATGTGTGTGCCAACCATAAAGTACAATAGGCAAAGGACAGTACTGATGAATCCCTTCACTAATGGATCCGATCTGTTGTTGTTGTTGTTGTTGTCTGTAACCTGGCCATAAATAGTGGGGAATAATTAGCAGCTTACAACAGACGAGAGGAGTTTCCAATGAACATCCTCAGATTCAATGGTAGATGCGGCCATGTACGCGTTACAACGACCACATTGAAGTATTCGCCATTATCTTAGTTGGAAATAGTGCACAATTGAGCCTTTTCACTTCTTTCCTAGATCCTCACTGTTCAGTCAATGTCATATCAACAAGAGTTAAAGGCACTGGGTAAAACAAAAGCCGTGGAATCAGATCTCAACCCAGCTTCCGTACTAAAGACATGCATTCCAGGACGTCATGCCTTTAGCCGAGCTGTGCCACTGAAGTACCTGCACCCTATGTAATATGGAACATTGCTCAGCTATGTCCCGTCCACAAATCCCACTTGTTCATGATCAACCTACCTGTCTGCTCTCAATCACGAGCACAATGATCAAAGGTGTTGTTGGCAGAGGCACGCAGTGGCAACCTGCTTTCTGATGCTCAGCTTACCTTTGGCCAGGACCATTTGGCCCCAGTCCTCGCACCACCCTTCACCCAAACATACACCAAAGAGATAAATTCCAAAGCTGCGGAGAAGCAAGATTGACTGCCCTTGACATCAAGCAGCATTTGACTAACTGTGGCTTGTAGTACCACTGAAGTCAATGTGCATCAAGGGTGAAGTTACTCACTGCACAGCGGAAGCTGGTTGTGGTGCCACAGATGATTCTTCTTGGTCCAAGGACATTGCAGGAATTGCTGGGAGCAATGTCCTGGTCCAAGCATCTTCAGCTTCATTCAGAAGGAACATTTATGCTGATGATTACATAATCTTCCATTCTATTTACAACTCCTTAGAAATTAAAATGCTGCCTACCCCGATTTGAACACCGTCCCATCTAATATTGGGACAAGATATCATTTCTTCAGTTCATGTGATGGCAGGGAGATATGAGAAAATGAAATTACTGGTGACTGGATGAGATGTTGCACATAAGATGTTACTAACCTCCAATAGGCTTTGATCTTTCCCGCAACCTCTCTGTAAACGGTTCATTGTAACTCGTGAGATCGGACATCTTTACACCAGATCGAGCTTCTGCGATTAACTGACGAGCTCTCTCTCTCAACTGCCGCCGTCGCTCTTGGTCTTGATGCTGCAAGGTATTGAACAACTGCCGTCACTGTCATTGGCACAAACATCATTCCAAAATTGATCACCGATATACTGTCAAAATGCTGCTGCAGGCAGCAACAGTTTCATCGTGGAGAAGCCAGATAATCTAACCATAAACTGTTCTGATGGAACAAAGTGTGCAAAGGATTAATTAATGTCAATGAAGTGGAATTAAAATGTAAAAATATTACATTTTAAAGTACTTCATTGACATTAATTAATCCTTTACACCTTTTGTCATGAAGATTAACAATAGAGCAACACCTGCCTATTACAATAGTATGACCATGTTACACAGCTTCTCACTCTAAAGTAACTAAACTAAACTAAAGTGGCTAACTGCAATATCTACCCGCAATATTCATCACAGATGACGCATGATTAGCTGAGTTTTGTATCTGTACTGTTTCTCCAAGCATTGTTTCACATTCTAGTCTGTTTTATTTAATTTGTTTCTCATATTATCAAATTCTATTATTGTTCTATATCACGTTAATTAAACATGGTTTTGTCAATTCTTTAACTAGGTGAACATGAGCAGATATGTTCACACCTACTACAGCACTCGTGAACAAGTCCACGCGCTGTGCAGGAGGGTCGGGGCAGTCCCCTATGTTCATATCACAACAATAAAGGCAGCTGACAAAGTAATTTCATCATATATTAATAAAATAATAAATAGCAGTCTAATGTAGAATCATGATCTGAATTAGTCACTAGATTTAACCTTTAGATTTTGTAACAAAGACCAATTACATTAGAAGAATTGCCAATTACGAGACGTGTTTGATAGGGTTTATATGACTGAAGTTATACCAATTAGAGGTGATCTCCTTGAAAGGCAAGATGCTGAGAGTGATAGGGAATTCAGAAGCATGTAGGATGCGTTCACCAGCAGAGGAAAGAGAGGTTGTTGTCTTTCAATAACAGGCAAGTCGTTTAGAGTGAAACATTTGCCATTGAGGTTTTTAAATCTTTATAATTTGTGATTGGGGAGGAGAGTTCTGTCATTGTCTATTGTGCAGGTTCTATTGTCTATTGTGTATTGTGCAAGTTCAAAATCGAGAGGGATGGATTTTTGGAAAGTAAAGGAATCAAGAGATTTACAGACTAGAATGAAAGACATTTAGATGAGGAATCATGAGTCTCAAGACCTGTATGAACTATTTCAGGTTCAATTTATAATCTCAGACAAAGTCAGATGCATATAGGAGCAAACAGAGGCACCATGTGGAAACAAGACAGTGGATGCTGGTGCACTACATGTCGGGGGCACGGGATCAGGAATGTACTCGCATCCTTTTACACTTACTTTCAATTCTTGTTCTTATTCTTTCTTCAATCCAAATGAAGCCACAGCATACTTGTTTCTCTTTTCTACAGGAATCTTGCCACCTAATCTTTCTAACTAATGTAAATGCTGGAAATAAATCAGGTCATTTCTTAAGAAATGCCATTGACCTCAAAGAGTAAATCTCTTCCTCAATGCAAATCTTGTCCAGTTTCTGTTTATATTTTAGCAGTATCTTCATATTAGTTCTTAATTAAAGGCCGCTAATCCCTGAAATAAAACAGCACACTTTGAATTCATTAATGTACTTGACCTAGGAATTCACTCAACATATTGGATTTAATTAATGGCTGTTAAACCTGGAGAAGTCCAAGCGTTACTATTCAATTACCATGGCCACTAACACATAAGATCGAAGCAGCATCTCGCTATCATTTTGCACCAATCTTCTTTGTTTGATTTTGCCATTAGAATTTAATTTTCTTTGGTAAATAACTGGGAAACAGCTTAATTTAAGCTACAGGCCTGGCCATTATTGCATCGTCAGCAAGAATAAGGAGGACTTGCACCCACAATATTTTGAGGTGAATTCACAATTTCATTGCCGATACTAATTGGTCACCAAAGTCGGTACCACCAGTGCCAAAGATGCATCGTGAAGAGGAGGCAGCATTGCCTATGGGAATTTGCTGCCCTCAAGGTCGGCTGTGGTAAGCAACCCCTGGGGCACACAAGGGATGTTGGTTCACTGTTCGATCCACATGTCTAAGGTAGGTGATGTCTGGAGGTTTGCGGCAGCTCACCTGCATCGGGCAACGCTCAGACCTAGAGCGCAGACCGGACATTGGAAACCTGGTGCCTCTTGTATGTGGGCTATTTCTATACACTTTGTTAATCCGGGATTGTGTTTAGGCATGGCAATACTTTACTGGACTGTATGTAAGAACATAATTCCTCTCTACGTTTGCTCAGCACCATTGAACCATTTCTGTGCATTCACTCACAAGCAAGCACCCTCAACATCAAGGTACAGCTGGGCCACTGCCATGCTGAGCAGCTCAGTCACCCATTCAACAACACCATTGATACCATACGATAGAACTTTATTTATCCCAGGAGGGAAATTGATCTGCCAACAGTCATAAAACGCAAGATACATGAAGTTAAAGTGACAAGTGGAAAGGATTGGGGATGTGTAAAGATTGGGGAGCTGGAGCACATCCTCCTTGGTACAGCAACCAGGCAGGATGTGTTCCACATTACAGGAACCCTCTTCAGGCTCAGGTTGAAGATATGCTGGAGTACTGCGCACAACTGGCTAGCACCGCCTTGGACCCTAGGGCTGACACCACCGGGACCCATGGCTTTGCCTGGGCAGACTCTACTCAGCTCTTTTCTCACCTGCTCAACCTTGATGGTCAGGTGCGACAAAGAAAGGGCAGAGGAAGTGGACGAGCTGCTGAGAGCTGCCATGTTTTTCTTACTTAACCATTTGATGTGGGCAATGGTATACTGTACATCTGAGTATCTGAGCCACTTGCAAGGAGAGACATCTCTTGCAAATGGATTTTATTCCTGAAGACCGAAAGCCATGAAAAGCCAAAAACAAATTATTTTGAAGCACTTGTCCACATTGGTGTCAGGATATTTGCACATTTTAAGATACCTGATCAAATGTACCTGTTATGCAAAATGAAAACCTTTGGATTAGTGAAGTTGCCCGATTATTACTTCTGTTCTGAATCTATTATTAACCATTAACCACAGAGATTATGTGATCATGTGATCATGGCTGATCATCCCCAATCAGTACCCCGTTCCTGCCTTCTCCCCATATACCCTGACTCTGTTATCTTTAAGAGCCCTATCTAGCTCGCTCTTGAAAGTATCCAGAGACCCGGCCTTCATCGCCCACTGAGGCAGAGAATTCCAGACTCACAACTCTCTCTGAGAAAAAGTGTTTCCTTGTCTCCGTTCTAAATGGCTTACCCCTTAAACTGTGGCCCCTGGTTCTGGACTCCCCCAACGTCGGGAACATGTTTCCTGCCTCTAGTGTGTCCAAACCCTTAATAATCTTTCTGTCCTAGGTCTCTTCCATTGTCAGAGTGAGGCTAAACACAAATTGGAGGAACAGCATCTCATATTTCGCTTGGGCACCTTATAGCTCGGTGGTATGAATATTGATTTCTCTCATTCAGGTAGCCCTGGCATTTTCTCTCTCTCAATCCCTCCCCCCCCCCCCAAAGTCGCACCAGCTTCTCGTTTTCACACTACATACAGCTGACAATGGCCTGTTTCCTTTATTATAGTTACTTTTTTGCAAATCTTTCATTCATTGTTCTTTATCTCTTCACATCACCGTCTATATCTCTCGTCTCCCTTCTCCCTAACCAGTCTGAAGAAGGGTCTCGACCCGAAACGTCACCCATTCCTTCTCTCCAGAGATGCTGCCTGTCCCGCTGAGTTACTCCAGCTTTATGTGTCTGTCTTCTGCTTTTTAACCTTTTGCCTAACTCCATAAAATTATTTGCTGGACCTTATCCCTTTTCCTACCTATTTGTGCAAACATGCCATCAGCCATGATCATATTGAATGGTGCAGGCTCGAAGGGCCAAATGGCCTACTCCTGCACCTATTTTCTATGTTTCTATGCAGAACGATTTCTGGCTGTACACCCTCCCCCTTGAGAATGTCATGCAGCCGCTCCTGGATCCAAACATCCTGGATGATCAATGAGGTTTCGAGAGAGCACTATATATTCTGAACTTTTAAAATTAAACAGAACAATAGGGGAATGTTGAGTTGATATCAACGCTGTCAGCAGACAGGTAACATTTACATATTGCCATTTACAGTGATTATCCTACAAGCTTGCAACTCAATTGACTGTATGTACATACAGTGCTCGGCATGACAAAAGATTTGCTCGAGTGAAATGCTCCACAGATCATTTCAAACTGTATATATCAATGTCTTCATTTCAATGAAAGTAAAACATCAATGGTTTTCCATATCCCAGGATAAAATTCATAGAGGATTTTGCATCAGCCACAGAAAGAGAGGGATTACATTATATATTCACCACAGCCATAAGGATCATATATGTAATCAGAGATCATGCTGTATTACGAGCACTATAACAATACTCTCGTCAAGCATCTATATTTAGTTTAGAATTCAGAAGTCAGAATACATTTATTAGCCAAGTCTGTATACATTCAAGGGATTTGACTTGGTGCTTTGCTCGCACATGGTAAAAACACGATATACATCAGACAATTAAAAATAAAACATTATAATTTAACATGTGAAGATAAAGTACCAGAGTAAAGAGAGGCCACAGACTTTTGGCTGTTGAGTAGAGCTACTGCTTGTGGAAAGAAGCTGTTTTTATGTCTGGCTGTGGCAGCTTTGACAGTCCGGAGTCGCCTCCCAGAGGGAAGTGCTTCAAAGAGTTCGTGGCCAGGGGTCAGAGATGATCTTCCCGATCTTTAGTTGTCCAATCCACAATTACAATCGTCCAATTAAACAAATCTTTATCATATTGTGGAAAAAATGCCGACCTTAACTTCATGCAACATATAACAATGAAGTAATGACATTTCAGATCCTCCTCATTGGCTAAATGGTAGATATACTGCATTGTGGCCAAACAGATCTTAAATCTAGAATCAAAGAACTGCTGATGCTGGTTTATACCAAAAACTCAAAGTGCTGGAGTAACTCAGCGGGTGAGGCAGCATCTATGGGGAGGAGGAATAGGCGACATTTCGGGTCGAGCCACTTCTTCAGACTAGTTAGGGAAAGGGGTAAACGAGAGATATAGACGATGAAGTAGAGAGATAAAGAACAATGAATGAAACTACAGATAATTTGCTGGCTAGATAGGGCTCTTAAAGATAGCAGAGTCAGGGGATATGGGGAGAAGGCAGGAACGGGGTACTGATTGTGGATGATCAGCCATGATCACATTGAATGACGGTGCTGGCTCGAAGGGCCGAATGGTCTACTCCTGCACCTATTGTCTATTGAAAGATATGCAAAAATGTAACGATGATAAAAGAAACAGACCATTGTTAGCTGTTTGTTGGGTGAAAATGAGAAGCTAGTGGAACTTGGTTCTTGGTTCTTGGTTTCTTGGTCCTCCAAAATATTCCAAATGGAATTTAAACTGGAGGTGGTGAGGGGAGGGCTTAAGCCAGAAAGGGTTATTGGGAAGAAAGAGCTACTTTAAATTTAGTTGCATCTGGTTGGGTAACTATAGTTGGGTGGAGATTATTCCATGCTTTAATTGTGCGGGGGAAGAACGAATTGCTGTACACATCTGTCTTTGTAGCTGGGATCACAAATTGGATCGAATTCCCTCGTTTGCTCCTAATTGGTTTGGGTTTGGTGTCAACCAAGCGCAATTTTAACCAGGGGAGCCCTGGCTGCAAGTTATTTTCCGTGGTTTGGGTTTGGTGTAGATCTTGTAGTCTATGTCGAGCTGACCATTTAACATTTTGTAAAAACAGGTCAAACGGTGAGCTTCACGTCTGTCTTGGAGAGGGTTCCACCCCAGAGAATTCAGAAGTTTGGTGACGCTCGCTTCTCTCTCATAGGTGTTAGTAACAAATCGAGCTGCCTGTCTTCGGACACGTTCAATGGAAGAAATGTTTTTATTTGTGTATGGGTCCCATGCTGCAACTGCGTAGTCCAAATGAGGTCTAACGAGGGTGAAGTATAGCTTCTCCTTGACAGAAGTTGAACAATGATGAAAGTTGCGCCTCAGAAAGTTTAGGACACCTGTTGCTTTCACCGTTGCATGATGAGTCTGACCATTTCCAACGCAGATCATTCTGCAATTTGATGCCAAGATACTTGGTTTGTTTGGATTCTTCAAGGGTGGTACCAAGTATATTGTAAGATGTTTTGCCTGGATTCCTCTTTCTGGTGACACGCATAGTTTCACATTTGGAAGGGTTGAACTGGATGCCCCATTGTTGTGACCACTCAACCATAGTATCGAGATCCTTTTGGAGAGCATCTTCATCATCAGCTGACTTAATTGGACGGTACAGCAAACAATCATCAGCGAAAAGTCTGGTCGTACTTGCGACTTTTTCATGGATGTCATTTATGTAAAGCAAAAATAGGTGTGGGCCAAGTACTGTGCCCTGTGGTGTACCACTCAACACTGGATGCCAATTGGAGCTCTTTCCGTTCACACACACACGCTGAAGACGTTTTGTCAGGAAACTGGAAATCCATCGTTTCGTGTTGGAATGAATACCATAGTAGTCAAGCTTCCGAAGCAGTCTCTGGTGTGGGATGACATCAAATGCTTTAGAAAAGTCCAGCACAACTAAATCCGTGATGACGTTACTATCAAGGTGCTTGGCCAGGTCATTTGTCGTCAGGATAAGCTGAGACTCACATGATCTATGCCTCCTAAATGCATGTTGGTTGTCAGCAAGAATGTTATGTTTGCTCACGTGTCGCATCAGATTACTATCAATTAAATGCTCCAGCAATTTGCAGCAAGTACTTGAAACAGGACGGGGTGGGGGAAGGATAGAGGGCGAGGGGGGAATGCCGGAGTTACTTGAAGTTTGAGAAATCAATAGTCATATCACTGGGCTGCAAGCTGCCCAAGCGAAATATGAGTTGCTGTTCCTCCAATTTGCGTTTATCCTCACTCTGACAATGGAGGAGACCGATGACATAAAGGTCTGTGTGGGAATGGGAAGGAGAATAAGTGTTTAGCAACCGGGAGATCAGGTAGGTTCAGGCGGACTGAGTAAAAATCATGTTGAGTTTAGTTTGAGTTTAGTTTATTGTCACGTGAACTGAGATGCAGTACATGATAAAGGAAACAACGTGAATAACATTTGGTGCAAGATAAAGTCCAATCAAAGCTTGTCCGAGGATCTCTAATGAAGTAGATAGTAGCTCAGGAGGGCTCTCAGGAGTTAAGGGGCTGTCCCACTGTGGCGACCTAATCCGCGAGTTCTGGCGAGTTTGGCCTCGACTCACTCGCAGCATGGTCGACACGAGGTCCTAGGAGGTCTTTGTAACTCTCCTTCATGCTCGAGAGTGGTCCCGGTGTACTCGAGGCCTCAGCTAGGTCGCGGCGTATTTTTCAACATGTTGAAAAATGCCCGCGAGTAAAAAAAGGTCGCCATGGAAAAAATCAATACTTTTTTTACTTGTAGGTTTAGTCGAAGTAGGTCGTAGTAGGTCGGCATGTTAGTCGTAGGTAATCGAGGGTAGTCGTAAGTAATCGAGGGTAGTCGAAGGTAGTCGTAGATTGTCTTCATCATAGTCGAAGGGAGGTCGAAGCAGATCGAAGGAGGTCACCTTCTCCACTATTCAATGTCCAATTTTCCCTAAGCTAGTCTTCAACATATTCAAAGGACGTCGAAGGAGGTCTTCTATATATTCGAATGAGATCTTCAACATGACATTTTTTTCAAACTCTCCTAAACTCGCCAATTAGGTTTCTGCAGTGGGACAGCCCCTTAACTCAGCGGGTTAGGCAGCATCTCTGCAGAACATGGATAGGTGACGTTTCACAGAGTGCTGGAGTAACTCAGCGGTCAGGCAGCATCAGTGGAGAACATGGATAGGTGACGTTTCACAGAGTGCTGGAGTAACTCAGCGGGTCAGGCAGCATCTGTGGAGAACATGGATAGGTGACGTTTCACAGAGTGCTGGAGTAACTCAGCGGGTCAGGCAGCATCTCTGGAGAACATGGATAGGTGACATAGGGTGAGTTTTATTGGACATTGGGGTGAGTTTTATTGAAATAACAATAAAAAAGTAATCTTGCTTCCCATTTTGTAAAACAACAGAGGAGGTTGTAAAACAACAGAATGATGCCTGGATTAGAGGGGATTAGCTACAGGGAAGAGGCTGGATAGACTTGGATTGTTTTCTTTGGAACAACGGAGGTGATGAGCAGACCGGCAAGAAGTATATCAAATGATGAGAGCCATAGATTGGGTAGATAGTCTAAACCTTTTTCTCAGGATGGATAAATCAAATACTAGAGGGCATAGCTTTGGAAAATAGGTGCAGGAGGAGGTCATTTGGCCCTTTGAGCCAGCACAGCCATTCATTGTGATCACGGCTGATCATCCACAATCAGTACCCCGTGCTTGCCTTCTCCCCAAATCCCTTGATTCCACTGGCCCTTAGAGCTCTATCTAACTATCTTTTAAATTCATTAAAATCTGTCAACTCACTCAACCGGTCCAAGTCACCCTGCAACCTCCTAGCATCCTCCGTAGTTTACACTGCCACCCATCATTGTGTCATCTGCAAATTTGCTAGTATTACTTTTAATCCCATCATCTAAATCATTAATATATATTGTAAATAGTTGCGGCCCCAGCACCGAGCCTTGCGGCATTCCACTCGTCACCACCTGCCATTCTGACAGGGACCCGTTTATTCCTACTCTTTGTTTTCTGTCTACCAACCAAGTCTCTATCCATGTCAATACCCTACCCCCAATACCATGTGGTCTAATTTTGCCTACTAATCTCCTGTGTGGGACCTTATCAAAGGCTTTCTGAAGCTTTTACTATCCTTCTTTATATTCTTGGTCATCTTACCCTCGTACTTCATCTTTTCACCCTGTATCGCCCTTTTTGTTTCCTTCTGTTGCCCTTTGAAAGTTTCCCAATCCACTGGCTTCCCACTACTCGCCTTGGAATCTTTCTTCCGCTTTGGGATGAAATGATCCTGCATCTTCTGGATTATGCCCAGAAATTCCTGCCATTGCTGTTCCATCGTCATTCCTGCTAGGATCCTTCTCCAGTCGACTTTGGCCAGCTCCTCGCTCATGCCTTCATAGTCCCCTTTGTTCAACTGACACACTGACACTTCTGATCTAACCTTCTCTCTCTCAAATTGCAGATTAAAACTTATCATATTAAGCTTTGAGGTGAGAGGGGCAAACTTTAAAGGAGATGCGTGGAGTAAGTTTCTTTGTACAGGGTGTGGTGAGTGCCTGGTGGTTGAGGCAGATATGATGGTGGCATTGAAGAGGCTTTTGGATAGGCACACGGATATGGTTGGTGGTGGTGGTAACTGCTTTGAAATGCTGCACTGCAAATGGTTGTTGGCGGTGGTAACTGCTTTGAAATGCTGCACTGCACATGGTTGTTGGTGGTGGTAACTGGACAACTTCCTGTTTGCACTGTATATTGATTTTAGATAAAACTCTACCACTTGCGGCTGTGATTTTTGGCCATCTTATTCAGTCCCCCTCCGCTCATCAGGTGCAGAGGATTCTTCCCATCAATGAAAAATAAAAGTGTTATTAGTGTTTAATAAAATGTTGAGAATCTCTCTCCTGTCAATCAAGCCATGAAAGCCACGCCCCCTTCCGGTGGAAGGAGGAAGGAATTATTAAACCCGGAAGTGTGGGTGTGGCTCAGTCTCTGCAAGATGGGGGAGGTCACGACTCTGAGCTGTGAATCAACTGAACACACTGAATGTCTACTGAACTGTGAGTGTGGTGTTCATGTGGTGTTTTGTGTGGTTTTAGGGTGGTTTCACCCTGCTTGAAAAAGTATGAAACTGCATTTGAATGCGGTGGCCTTGCACCCTGCATGAAATGATATGAAACTGCACTTGAATTTGGTGGCCTTACACCCTGCTTGAAATGGTATAAACCTGCACTTCAATTTGGTTGTCTTGCACCCTGCTTGAAGTGGTATGAAACTGCACGAATTTGGTGGCCTTGCGCCCTGCTTGAAATGGCATTAAACAGCACTAGCATTTGGTGGCCTTGCACCCTGCTTGAAGTGGCATGAAACTGCACTTGAGTTTGGAGGCCCTGCACCCTGCTTGAAGTGGTAGGAAGCTGCACTTGAGTTAGGTGGTCCTGCACCCTGCTTGAAGTGGTATGAAACTGCACTTGAATTCGGTGGCCTTGCACTCTGCTTGAAGTGGTCGGAAACTGCACTTGAATTTGGTGGCTTTGCACCCTGCTTGAAGTGGTATGAAACTGCACTTGAATTCGGTGGCCTTGCACCCTGCTTGAAGTGGTAGGAAACTGCACCTGAATGTGGTGGCCTTATACACTGCTTGAAGTGGTAGGAAACTGCACCTGAATTTGGTGGCCTTGCATCCTGCTTGAAGTGGTAAGACACTGCACTTGAATTTGGTGGCCTTGCACCATGCTTGAAATGGTAGGAAACTGCATATGAATTTGATGGCCTTGCACCCTGCTTGAAATGGAATTTCAAGGAATAGCCGCGAGTCAACTGCTCGCCCACCAGCCGTGAGTGAGCTGCAAGCACATCAGGCTTCAGTGACTGAGCTGTCACCCCAAGAATCCATTTGGCCCACAATGTCCATACTAGCCCTCTGGAAACCAGTCCCTTCAGCTTACTAGCGCTCCAGAAAGCCCCCCCCCCCGGCCACCAATATTGGAATTGGTGGAGAAGTGGAATATTGCATTGGGGGACCAGCCCTCCGTGTGAACATGGGACCCAACGGGTCCCACTTAGTCTAGTATTATTACAAAACTCTGATCTTGGATGTTTACTTGTGTGTTTGCTTGCTTGCTCGAACTTTTTCTTTGATTCACATCTCCTCAAAAACCCGACGCGGTAACAGTGAAAAACAGTGAAAAACAGTGAAACAGTATGATCTCAAAAATCCTCTCATCTAAAAATGTGATTTATTATTTCCTGACTTTTACTAAAATTGTTCACCAACATGACATGTTTTAAAATCTAACGTGCTGAAGCAAGCTGGATGACGTCACAATGCCTCTGCTCCTTGTGGCAAGCTGCGCAGAATTTTCAACGCGCAGCCCCACTGTTTTCCACGAGCTGCGAGTTACGTGGCCCAGCCACCCTCCCCCCTCCCTCCCAGGGCTCTGGATTGAAGCCGCTAAACACGTGCTCAAGTCGTGCAGCACACTCCGCTGGGCTCCTTGAAGATCTACAACATGGCGGCGGCGATCGTTATCGCTGCGCGGGCGCAGACAAGCGTAGTGGAAAAGTGGGCCTGGCGGCCGTCACAGGGGACGACCTCCTCTCCGTCTCCCCCGCCCGATCGTCTGTCACGCTGGTCGGTGGGCTTACCCTCGCAGAAGCCACGATTGGCCGGCCCTCCACTGCTTTTGACCGTCCTCAGATTGCTCTGGGCATCGTTCTGGTCCACGCCGGCCGCAGCGTTTTCTTTGATTCACATCTCCTTGAAAACCCGATGTGGTAACGGTGAAATTTTTACATATTCCGGTAGAGATTTACCTCATGACACCAACCTGACATCTTTTTAAAATTTAACGTGCTGGATGACGTCACAATGGCTCCTCTCGCACACAGTCGACTGACCTGCCGTCCGCAGCGCTCCGCCCCGCCCGAGGCCCAACCGCCCTTACTTCCCCCCCCCCCCCCACCCCCGGGCTCTGGATTGAAGCCGATGGCGAGTTACATTAACCAACCCCCCCCTCCCTTCGACACAGACATTTTGTCGCCTCCCGACTCACAGTCCACTCGCACTCAGCCGGCCGTCCACAGCGCAGCGCCCGCCTCGCCCAGGGCTCTGGAATGAAGCCGCCGAAAATGGAGTACGCTCACGCCACGGCGCGGGTTTTCCGAGAGAACACGAGTGATGCCGACGAGCACACGAGTAATGATGTCACAAAGAGCGACACGCAGTACGCTCGCGTCTCGACTTGGGTTTCCCGAGAGAAGCCGAGAGCTTTGTATTAGAGTCGGGCCCTGTACTAGAGCTCTCTCCCTCTCTCTCCCCGGGCCTCTCCGCTTTTCGCAGCCCGCTCGCTCGCCCGGCACCCCTCCTCCTCTCCCCCTCCTCTCCCCCACTCTACTCCCCCCTCCTCTCCCTCCCCCTCCCATCCCCTCTACCCCTCTCTCTCCCTCCCCCCCTCCTCTACCCACCTCCACCCCCCTGCCCTCCCTTTCCCCTCTCCCCTCTACTCTCTCTCCCCCCTCCCTCCCCTCTTTCCCCCTCCCACCTCTACCCCCCTCTCCCCTCCCTCTCCCCTCCTCTCACTCACCCCTCCTCTCTCCCCCCCCTCCTCTCTCTCCCCCCCTCTGCCCTCTCTCCACCCTACCCTTCTCCCCTCCCCCCCCCCCTCCCTCCCCTTCCCTTCCCCCCTCCTCTCTCTCCCCTTCCTCCCCCTCCTCTCTCTCCCCCTCCACCCCTCTGCCACCCTTCCCCCCCTCCAGCCTCCCTCTCCCCCCCCTCTCCCCCTCCACCTCCCTCTCCCTCCATTACCCCTCCCCTCCCCCCTCCCTCCCCATCTCCACCCCCTCCTCCTCCCGTGTGTGTGGGAGGTGGTTAGTGTGTGTGTGTCGCCACAGGCCGCCCCCCCCCCCCGCAACCGCGCATTGAGGGGACGGGATCCAACGGGTCCCCCTTGGTCTAGTGTTCTGTATTAATGAAGAACAGTCTCACAAAGTACTGGGATTTGTGAATAATGGAAGGTATTTCGTTCAGACCGTAAGGTCTGAATGACAATAAAGGTATTCAATTCAATTCAAAAAGCAAAAAGCACAGGAAAGATTCAAGAGTGAGCAAAACTTACATCAGTCAATGAGAAAGGATCAAAACCTAGTAAACTGAATATTTTCTGCAGATAGCTACCTGACCTCCAGAGGATTACTTAATATTCTGTTTAAAAAAAATAATAGTCAGTTACAAAGATATGCCAGTGATGAATGTGCACCAAATCAGATCTACAAGGAATGCACACAAATCAGAATCGCTGAAAATATTGGAATGGACAAGTGTTCCCTCCCTCCCTCCACCACCAGTTTTGGAATTATCAGTGTACATCATTACTTACATCATCTCACACGTTTTGGATATTTACAAGGATATGCACTATTCAACAAAACTTTAAAAAGGGGCACAAATAAATTAATGAAGAGGAAATCAAAGCAAACTGCAACAGGCAGATGGATTATGTGATAACATAAAGTAGCATGAGAGGGCTGGAAAAAGTGTTAAGAAACTGGTGTAAAAGGATTAAAGGATTAACTCCTGGTCAGACATTTTGCATGCTACTGTATTTATGAAGATAATGACAAGGCAATTCACACCCTGGTTGGTGTAAACAGGTCTAGATATGTTTGCATATTGAGTGCCAGTTAGTTGTCACATTCACTGTATTTTAAGGGCAAGGTCTAAATTCTAGATCACAGTTAATTGTCTGTTCATATTGAAATATCATTTTAAGGACTTCAGCAAGGGCAATTAACTAAATGCCTCTGGTACTATTAATATCACCGGCACTTCATCGTAATCTATCAAATGCAAGAAACATCAGCTTGACACACAATATGATAATTTTACCTTGCAGCGTGTCCTGCAATTCAGTGAGATGCCATAACCTAACTCCACATATAAACGTCGCCTATTCCTTCTCTCCATTGATGCTGCCTCACCTGCTGAGTTTCCCCAGCATTTTTGTCTACCTTCCACACATACCTCTGTAACTTTCTTCGGCAAATAAAAATACTAAACTAAATGATTTGGACTAACACCAATGAAGAATTCAGAACTGACCAAATACAAAGTGCTGGAGGAAATCAGGTCCAAATAATCAGAGACGACAGCCTCAAAATCAGTAACAGATTTCACCAGGAAAGGATAGAATGTTTCTCCATTAAGAGGGCTCAAGTTCTCAACTGTGGATCAGTAAAATGGGGCTGCAAGGTGAATGCTTAAACTATTTTACAATGGTTCAGACACTTGCAGACAACCCTCCATCCCCCACCAGGAAGGCCTTAAATCCCTCAGTTTCTTCCTCGACCGCAGAACCATCCAATTTCCCTCTCCTCACCGTTAATAACTTCTCCTTCAACTCCTCCTACTTCCTCCAAATCCAAGGTGTAGCTATGGGCATCTGCATGGGCCCCAGCTATTCCTGCCACTTTGTAGGGTACGTTGAACAATCCCTGTTCCAGGCGTACACTGGCCCTATCTCCAAAACTCTGCCTCCGTTACATTGACGACTGCATCGGTGCTACCTCCTGAACCCATGCAGAACTCATGGACTTCATCAACTTCATCATCAATTTCCAATCTGCACTCAAATATACTTGGGCCATCTCTGACACCTCCCTCCCCTTTCTTGATCTCACCGTCTCCATCACGGGAAATAGACTATCGACTGACGTCTATTACAAACCCACTGACTCCCACAACTATCTAGACTACACTTCTTCCCACCTTGTTTCCTGCAAAGATTTTATCCCCTTCTCCCAATTCCTTAGTCTATGCCGCATTTGTGGCCAAGATGAGGTGTTCCATACCAGGACATCCGAGATGTCTTCATTCTCTAGGGAATGGGGGTTCCCCTCTCCCATCATAGATGAGGCCCTCACTCGTGTCTCCTTGGTACCCCACAGTTCCTTAATCCCCCTTCCCCCTAGTCCCAACAGAGTCCCCCTAGTCCTTACCTTCCACCCCATCAGCCGTCGCATACAACACATAATCCTCTGAAATTTCCGCCACCTCTAACAGGATTCCACCACGAGCCACATCTTCCCATCTCCACCCCTTTCCGCCTTCCGCAGAAACCGTTCCCTCCGCAACTCCCTGGTTAACTCACCCAAACCACCCCTCCCTAGGTACTTTCCCCTGCAACCACAGAAAATGCAAAACCTGTCCCTTTACCTCCTCCCTCACCTCTGTCCAGGAACCCCGACAGTCCATTCAGGTTAGGCAGAGTTTCACTTGCACCTCCTCCAACCTTATCTACTGTATCCATTGTTCAAGGTATGGACTCTTATACATCGGTGAGACCAAACGTAAACTGGACAATCGTTTCGCTAAACACCTTCGCTCGCCCCACCTGAACCTACCTGATCTCCCGGTTGCTAAACACTTTAATTCACCTTCTCATTCCCACACAGACCTTTCTGTCCTTGGTCTCCTCCATTGTCAGAGTGAGACTAAATGCAAATTAGAAGAACAGCATCTCATATTTCACTTGGGCAGCTTACAGCCCAGTGGTATGAACATTGATTTCATAGGGGAGGAGCCATCTTGGAGGAATGGCTGCTAACCAGCAGCCGTCCGTTACACTCGCTTTAAAAAAAATTTTTTAGTTAGTCCTGTCTCGTCCGTTTGGAGAAATTGACTTTTTAATGTGGGGGGTAGGGGGCAATTTTATTTCTAGGTCCCTACCTGGTCGGTGAGGCAGCTTTTTCTCCGGGCTGCCCGTCGACCCGTCCTCGCGGCCTATCAGCGGGCTTGGAGCGCCGTTTCCTGGCGGGGACCGCCCAGCACCTCGGCCTCGGTGGCGGCACAGCGCTGGAGCGCTATCATGGAGCGGAACGGGCGATGCCTTGCCTGGGTCGCCACGCTGGATTGACGCGCTGGAGCTCCGGTGAGCTGGACCGCCGTGTTCAACACCTCCGGGCTGCGGGGCTGCGGAGCGGAGCGGGCGGCGCCGATTTCAACATCGGGAGCCTGGGAGCTCCAAACCGGCACGGCCTTGTCGGCTCCGGAAGCCGCGGTCTACAGCTTGGAAGCGGCCGTTCCAGGTGGCCCAGCCGCTGAGAGGACTCTCCCGACGCCGGGGCAAGACCACCCGGTGAGAACGGCCAGGAACATCGGGCCTCCGTAGAGGCAATTGCGGTGGCCTCAATAGGCCTGACTTTGGGTGAACTTGGGGTTGGGGACTGGACATTGTGCCTTCCCCCACAGTGGTAACCATTGTGGGGGGATGATTTTTTGTCTCTACGTAATCCTGTTAGTCTTTGTCCAAGATGGCTGCCGTGAAGGGAGAGTGGACGCTGGCGCGCTTTGGCTGCCGCTGCTCTCTCTTCACATTGTGCTTTTGATTTTCTGTTTTTGGACTGAATTCTGTTTTTAGTTTGTGTCTCTGTGATGTCTTTATTATTTATTTTACTCTGATTATATGTTTATATTCCTGTTAATCTATGTAAGGTGTCCTTGAGATGTCTGAAAGGCGCCCAACAAATAACATTTATTATTATTAATATTATTGATTTCTCTAACGTCAGGTATCCCCGGCATTCCCTCTCTCTCTATCCCTCCCCCATCCAAGTCGCACCAGCTTCTCGTTTTCACCCAACAAACAGCTAACAATGGCCTGTTTCCTTTATCATCGTAACTTTTTTGCATATCTTTCATTCATTTGTTCTTTATCTCTCAACATCATCGCCAATATCTCTCATTTCCCTTCTCCCATACCAGTCTGAAAAACGGTCTTGACCCGAAATGTCACCCATTCCTTCTCTCCAGAGATGCTGCCTGTCCCGCTGAGTTACTCCAGCTTTTTGTGTCTATCCTTGGGTTAAACCAGCATCTGCAGTTCATTCCTACACACTGTGCATAAAGTGGAGCACTAGGCACTAGCAGCTCAGGGATGATGGGTCAAACAGCTGCCTCCATGCTGCATAAACTCAGCATGTTAATGGTTTGCACTCCCCTGCAGCATCATCTCCATCCTTCCACACTCTCAATTCCTTACAAAAACATTCCATAGTCTGGAAATAAAAGTGCAGTTTATGCAACGTCACATTGTGGTTCATTGAGTATAGAAGTTGGGATGTAATGTTAAAATTGTACAAGGCATTGGTGAGGCCAATTCTGGAGTATGGTGTACAATTTTGGTCGCCTAATTATAGGAAGGATGTCAACAAAATAGAGAGAGTATAGAGGAGATTTACTAGAATGTTGCCTGGGTTTCAGCAACTAAGTTACAGAGAAAGGTTGAACAAGTTAGGGCTTTATTCTTTGGAGCGCAGAAGGTTAAGGGGGGACTTGATAGAGGTCTTTAAAATGATGAGAGGGATAGACAGAGTTGACGTGGATAAGCTTTTCCCACTGAGAGTAGGGAAGATTCAAACAAGGGGACATGACTTGAGAATTAAGGGACAGAAGTTTAGGGGTAACATGAGGGGGAACTTCTTTACTCAGAGAGTGGTGGCTGTGTGGAATGAGCTTCCAGTGAAGGTGGTGGAGGCAGGTTCGTTTTCATCATTTAAAAATAAATTGGATAGTTATATGGACGGGAAAGGAATGGAGGGTTATGGTCTGAGCGCAGGTATATGGGATTAGGGGAGAATACGTGTTCGGCACGGACTAGAAGGGTCGAGATGGCCTGTTTCCGTGCTGTAATTGTTATATGGTTATATGGTTATATGTGTGCAATTGAAAGTACTAATAATCCAGGGAATGCATGTTGAAGTCTCATCATACAGGTTGAGAAATGGAACTATTGAAAAAAGATTCAAAAACAGACCCTCAAGATAACAACATTTAAAACTCATTTGGTTGGTAGTGTACTCAGCATTCTGTGGCTGCTGTCCCAGATAAATACAGCCCACTTTCAACTTCTCTTTGATTTATAGTTGTTTCAAACAACTAAAAGAACATTTTCATCACATGGACTACACTGGTTTGTGATGCCAGTCCACCACCTTTCAAAGCAAATAGCCTTGCCTATACATTGCCCATGTCACTGCCTATCAAAAGACCTTTGCTGCACATTTGCAATCAGAATTTAGTCAACACTGGTAAAATAGTCATGGTGTAGTGATTGCGCCAAGCAGCGGCAACGGCCACGAGATATATGCTCACCTCCTTGAAAAGCATTTTGTATTTACACTTGCATTAGTGTAGAACTCTCGTACACAATTATTATTTGCATTCAGACAGCTCCAACTCTGCCAAGACATTAACGATAATGAAATTGTCTGAAGAAGGGACTCAACCCGAAACGTCACCTATTCCTTCACTCCATAGATGCTGCCTCACCCACTGAGTTTCTCCAGCATTTTTGTCTACCTTCGATTTTTCCAGCATCTGTAGTTCTTTCTTAAACATGAAATTCAACATAGTGCATAGTACCTGCATCACAAGGATTCACAAAAACACTCAACTCTTCCCATCAACTGTGGCAATAAGTGGGTCTTGTCTGTTATCACCTCGTATCTTACTAAAGAAATTATCACATTACTTGACAAGTTATATATTTTTTATGTTTAGGTGCATAGTTTCCTATGAAATGTAATCAGATGAAACTCTGACTGGAAACATGGCTTTTGGAGCTACAAGATGCAAAAACAGATCAGCTCACTCTCAGTAGTCTCAGCAAACACCAAACTGAATGAATATTGTTGCTTTGGAACTTGCCAAAGGAAGAAGAGGTGGGACTGGCAGGCAGTGACTAGTGGGGTGCCGCAATGCTCGGTGCTGGGACCCCAGTTATTTACAATATATATTAACGATTAAGACGAGAGAATTAAATGTAACATCTCCAAGTTTGCGGATGACATAAAGCTGGGTGGCAGTGTGAGCTGCGATGAGGATGCTATGAGGATGCAGGGCGACTTGGATATGTTGGGTGAGTGGACAGATGCATGGCAGATGCAGTATTATGAGGATAAATGTGAGGTTATCCACTTTGATTGGCAAGAACAAGAAGGCAGATTATTATCTGAATGGTGTCAGATTAGGAAAAGGCTAGATGCAGGAAACATGTTCACAATGTTGGGGGAGTCCAGAACCAGGGGCCACAGTTTAAGAATTAAGGGGTAGGCCATTTTGGACTGAGATGAGGAAAATCTTTTTCAGCCAGAGAGTTGCGAATCTGTGGAATTCTCTGCCACAGAATGCAGTGGAGGCCAATTTAATGGAGGTATTCAAGAGTTAGATATAGCTCTTAGGGCTAACGGAATACATACATACATACATACATAGATACATAGACAATAGGTGCAGGAGTAGGCCATTCGGCCCTTTAAGCCAGCACCGCCATTCAATGAGATCATGGCTAATCATCCACAATCCACATTCCTGGACACAGCACACTGATGCAATTGTAAAGAAGGTACATCAACGACTACTTCCTGAGATGATTACGGAGATTCGGCAGGTCGATGAGGATTCTCCTAAACTTCTACAGGTGCACGGTAGAGAGCATTCTGACTGATTGCATCGTGGCCTGGTTCGGCAACTTGAACGTCCAGGAGCGAAAAAGACTACAAAAGGTTGTGACAACTGCCCAGTCTTTCACCAGCTTTGACCTCCCCACCATCGAAGGGATCTATCGTAGTCGCTGCCTCAAAAAGGCAGCCAAAATCATCAAGGACCCACACCATCCTGGCTACTCATTCATCTCACCATTGCCATCAGGAAGAAGGTACAGGAGCCTGAAAACTGTAACGTCCAGGTTCAGGGACAGCTTCTACCCTGCAGCCATCAGGCTATTAAACACAACAACGAATAAGCTCTGAGCTGCAAAATACTATATTATTATTTGTTATTTGCACTATATTTGTTATTTATTGACCTTTTACTTTTTTTTCCCTTCACCCTTTATGTACAATGTTTACATATTCACATATTCTGTTGTGCTGCAGCAAGTAAGAATTTAATTGTCCCATCCGGGACATATGACAATCAAACACTCTTGACTCTTGAATCAGTGCCCCGTTCCTACCTTCTCCCCATATCCCTTGATTCTGCTAGCCCTAAGAGCTCCATCTAACTTTTGAATGCATCCAGTGAATCGGCCTCCACTGCCTTCTGAAGCAAAGAATTCCACAAATTCAACGGAGTTCCTCATCTCCGTTCTAAATGGCCTACCCCTTATTCTTAAACTGTGGCCCCTGGTTCTGGACTCCCCCAACATCGGGAACATGTTTCCTGCATCTAGTGTGTCCAATCCCTTAATAATTTTATATATTTCTTTAAGATAACCTCTCATCCTTCTGAATTCCAGTGAATACAAGCCCAGTCACTCCATTCTTTCATCATATGACAGAATGAATCCTGTACATTTTAATTTTCTGAATCAGCCTACCATGAGGGGCCTTATCAAAAGTGTTACTAAAATCCATGGATACAACATCCACTGTCTACCTTTGTCTATGTCCTTTGTAACCTCCACAAAACCTCAATCGAATCAGTGAGACACGACGGGTCAGACAGCAGACCCTGCTGGCTATTCCCAAGTTGCCCACTTTTCCAAATGGGAGTAAATCCGATCTCAGAGAATAATTCCCTCTTTCATGATGTTGGCTGCTTTCCTGAAGCAGCGTGGTGAAGATGAGAGTTTCAAGATTCAAGATTCAAGATACATTTAATTGTCACATGTGCCAGATGGCACAGTGAAATGAAATTCCCATACAGCCATACAATAAAAAAAATAAAGAACACACACTATAGAATTTGACATAAAACATCCCTACACAGCAGAATCAACGTTTCCCACTGTGTGGGAAGGCACCAAAGTCAGTCAAGAGGGAGTTAGATTTAGCTCTTAGGGCTGAAGGAATCAAGGGATATGGGGAAAAAGCAGGAGCGGGGTACTAATTTTAGATGATCAGCCATGATCACATTGAATGGTGGTGCTGGCTCGGAGGACCAAATGGCTTACAACTGCACCTATTTTTCTATGAAGTCAATGATGGGAAGTTTGGCATGGTGTGATGGACTGGGCTACATCTACAACTCTGTAAGTTCTTGCAGTCTTGGGCAGAGCTGTTCCCAAACATAGCTTGGACGCATAACAACAGTATGCTTTCTATAGTGCATCTGCACAAGTTTGTATGAGTCACCAGAGTCATGCTGAAATTTCTAAGTGTCCTTAGGAAGTAGAGGCGTTGGTGTGCCTTCTTGGCTGTGGCATCAATGTGGTTGATCCAAGACACATCGTCAGCAATATCAACACCAAGGAACCTGAAGCTCTCAACCCTGAAGGCTGACTACTCTCATTGTAAACGGGCATTGCCAAGCAGTACATTTATGCTCCTTTCTCCACAAGAAGAATATCGTACATCACATTGCTGACACACTTTTAATGTTTTTTTGCCTTGAATGAGTTCATAAGTGTATGTTCATGTCAAAGGAACAGAAGTAGGCCATTCAGCCCATCAAGTCTACTCTGCCATTCAATCATGGCTGATCTACCTTTCCCTCCATTCCCTCCATGCCTTCTGAATGTGAATGGTCCCTGCCCCATTTAGCCTTAAAACTGTAACATCCAGGTTCAGGAGCAGCTTCTTCCCTATAACCATCAAGCTATTAAACGCTACAACCTGCAAATAAGCTCCAAACTCCATAGACATGGGGGCATTGTTTTTGTCTTTGTACTATTATTGTTTGTTAGTTTGTTATACACACACATAAACATATGCATATACATAAATGTGATAAAAGTGGAGAAATGTGAGGTTATCCACTTTGGTGGCAAAAACAGGAAAGTAGACTATTATCTGAATGGTGGCAGATTAGGAAAAGGGGAGATGCAACGCGACCTGGGTGTCATGGTACACCAGTCATTGAAAGTGGGCATGCAGGTGCAGCAGGCAGTGAAGAAAACGAATGGTATGTTGGCATTCATAGCAAGAGGATTTGAGTATAGGAGCAGGGAGGTTCTACTGCAGTTGTACAGGGTCTTGGTGAGACCACACCTGGAGTATTGCGTACAGTTTTGGTCTCCTAATCTGAGGAAAGACATTCTTGCCATAGAGGGAGTACAGATAAGGTTCACCAGACTGATTCCTGGGATGTCAGGCCTTTCATATGAAGAAAGACTGGATAGACTCGGCTTGTACTCGCTAGAATTTAGAAGATTGAGGGGGGATCTTATAGAAACGTACACAATTCTTAAGGGGTTGGACAGGCTAGATGCAGGAAGATTGTTCCCGATGTTGGGGAAGTCCAGAACAAGGGGTCACAGTTTAAGGATAAGGGGGAAGTCTTTTAGGACCGAGATGAAAAAAACCTTTTCCACACAGAGAGTGGTGAATCTGTGGAATTCTCTGCCACAGAAGGTAGTTGAGGCCAGATCATTGGCTATATTTAAGAGGGAGTTAGATGTGGCCCTTGTGGCTAAAAGGATCAGGGGATATGGAGAGAAGGCAGGTACAGGATACTGAGTTGGATGATCAGCCATGATCATATTGAATGGCGGTGCAGGCTTGAAGGACCAAATGGCCTACTCCTGCACCTATTTTCTATGTTTCTATGCATACATACATACATATATATACACACTCACACAGTGAACTTTTTTCGTTGTTTATTATGGTGTTTACAGATCAGAATGTCATTGTTTTGTTTCAGGACATGACATCATTCACTCTTGACAATTTGTGGAAGATGGTGTATGGACGTAACGAAGCTGGGAATGGGTCCACGGCTTGTGCATGAAAATATTACGCCAAAATTGTTCAACAACTGTATGACTATTTTATAAATTCCATTGCCATTGGTGTTTCAGGCCGCAGTGAAAGCTAACAAAAGGGGCTCTGTGTTTGCTTGGACACAAAACCAGAACCGGATGTCTGATGGGATCACCGTTAAAGTCACTCGGGGCAATTGTTCTCTGATTTCAAAGACGGCAATTGCTATTTAAGATTAAAGATGTAACATGTCCCACATTGAGATTAAAATGTGATGAAGACCAAGAACCATACCAAGCTCAACTCTTGTAAGAAAACGAGCAGATTTTTGTTTCTAAAGATAATTAGAATTTGAATAATAATTCAAAGATGTATTATTGCAAAGATCAAGAGCCATGATGAAACGCTACCTGGAGATCAGTGTCTAGCTTCGGTGTCTTTTTCTCAGGTAGAGCAATGCAGCAACGTTTCACTAAAATAACTTAGGCCTGCCGCAGTGGCTCATAAAGACAGATGGAGCTTAGGGACATATTTGCCCTTGAATCTATATGGATGAGAAGCAATTGTGTTTAGGTTTATACAATTGTTAAGCAATGTAAAATGATAGACACAATGGAATTTTCCCTTGGCTTGTGTTCCTAGGAGTGGCAGCAGTGGCATACGAATTGGCCATTTCAGAGTTCGACAAGGTGAACTATCTTCATTCAATGGGTTATGAATTTTTGTAATTCTTAAACGCAGGAAAAATAAAAGCTCACAGATGTTTGATTCTAAAACGAATCATATGATTTCAGTATAAGGCAAGATGGTGTAGTTGAGACTGAGAATCAAAACGGCATTGAATATTCGAAAATACTC
>NC_045963.1:77709174-77809972 GCF_010909765.2 Amblyraja radiata | reverse complement strand
AATTTCTGAAAATGGTTTGCCAAAAAATAAATTTATTTTTATACTTTCAAAAAGTTACCTTCTTGAACAACTATGACTTAAATTTTCACATTTAAGTGAACCTTAAGTCATAGAACTATGATTTAAGGTTCACGAGATTGATCCCTGGGATGGCGGGACTGTCATATGAGGAAAGATCGAAAAGACTAGGCTTGTATTCACTGGAGTTTAGAAGGATGAGGGAGGATCTCATAGAAACATATACAATTATAAAAGGACTGGACAAGCTAGATGCAGGAAAAATGTTACCAATGTTGGACGAGTCCAGAACCAGGGGCCACAGTCTTAGAATAAAGGGGAGGTCATTTAAGACTGAGGTGAAGTACTTTCTGCACTATTTTAGTTTGTTTGTATTTGAGGTGTGTTTTCTGGCCCGTCTCCACTGGCTCCCTGTGCGGTTCCGAATACATTTCTAGCTCCTTCTTTATGTTTACAAAGCCCTTAACGGGCTTGCCCCCACCTACATCAAAAGTCTGCTTACCCACCACACCACCTCCAGGTCCCTCAGACTTGTATATAGTCTAGAGTCAAGTGTGTTTTAATTGTCATGTGTCCCAGATAGAACAATGACATTCTTACATGCTGCAGCAGAACAGAATGTAAACACAGTAAACTGTAAACAATATGATAAACGAGAAAAATTCAGTGCGTGTATATATACACATACTCATACAAACACAAACTCACACACATATATAGAGATATTTTTTAATATATTTATATATAAAGACATAAAAAGCTGGAGTAACTCAGCAGGGCAGGGAGCATCTCTGGAGAGAAGGAATGGGTGACGTTTCGGGTCAAGACCCTTCTTAGTCTCGACCCAAAATGTCGCCCATTCCTTCTCTCCAGGGATGCTGCCTGTCCCGCTGAGTTATTCCAGCTTTGTGTGTCTATCTAAGCTTTCGAGGGATGTGAGCCGCAGGTGGGCTAATGGGAGTAGGTTGGCATCTTGGTTGGTTGGCATGGATGTGTTGGGTCAAACGGCCTGTTCACTTGCTGGACAGCTCCATGCCTCGACACAACAAGGTTTTAAGGAGCATCTTTACGAAAGAAAGTTGGAGGTGGTGAGGTTTAAGGAGTGAATTCCAAAGTGGAAGCCAAGGGAGTTAGAGACATAGAAACATAGAAAATAGGTGCAGGAGGAGGTCATTCAGCCCTTCAAGTCATTCATTGTGATCATGGCTGATCGTCCCCAATCAATAACCCGTGCCTGCCTTCTCCCCATATCCCTTGAGTCCACCAGCCCCTAGAGCTCTATCTAGCTCTCTCTTAAATCCATCCAGTGACTTGGCCTCCACTGCCCTCTGTGGCAGGGAATGCCACAAATTCACAACTCTCGGGTGAAAATTTTTTTTTCTCACCTCCGTCTTAAATGGCCTCCCCTTTATTCTAAGACTGTGGCCCCTGGTTCTGGACTCGCCCAACATTGGGAACATTTTTCCTGCATCTAGCTTGTCCAGTCCTTTTATAATTAGACACATAAATACAATCGAGCCAAACTCAAGTACAATAGATAGAGTAAAAAAAGACATGGAGCTTAAAATTATAGGTCTCAGCATTGTCGAGCATCCAAAGTCCAATGTCCACAATCGCGTAGAGGTGAATCGGACAGTACCCTAGCTTATGGAAGGCCCATTTAGAAGCCTGATAAGGTTGGGGATTAATTTTAAACCAGTGATAAATAGTACTACAAATAAATCAATGGTACAGTAGATAGTCACAAAGTGCTGGAGTAATGCCCCCTGTCCCACTTAGGAAACCTGAACGGAAACCTCTGGAGACTTTGCGCCCCACCCAAAGTTTCCGTGCGGTTCCCGGAGGTTGCAGGTGGTTGCCGGAGGTTGCAGGTAGTGGAAGCGGGTAGGGAGACTGACAAAAACCTCCGGGAACCGCACGGAAACCTTGGGTGGGGCGCAAAGTCTCCAGAGGTTTCCGTTCAGGTTTCCTAAGTGGGACAGGGGCATAACTCAGCAGGTCTGTCAGCATCTGCACAAGGGGATCGGACGATTTTGACGCGGGGATTGAAGGCTCTGTGGCCAACTTTGCAGATGATACGAAAATAGTTGGAGGGGCAGGTAGTGTAGAGAAAGCAGGGACTCTGCAGAAGGACTTGGACAGGTTAGGAGAATGGGCAGAGAAGTGGCAGATGGAATATAATGTGGCAAAGTGTGGAGTCATGTATTTTGGGAGTTGGAATAAAGGCGTAGACTATTTTCTAAATGGGGGGAGAATCCAGAAATCAGAGGCATAAAGGGACTTGGGAGCGCTGGTGCAGGATTCCCAAAATGTTAATCTGCAAGTCGAATCGGTAGTAAAGAAAGGCAAACCCAATGCTAGCATTTATTTCAAGAGGGCTTGTATACAAAAACAGGGATGTAATCACCAGACTGATTCCTGGGATGTCAGGACTTTCATATGAAGAAAGACTGGATAGACTTGGCTTATACTCGCTAGAATTTAGGAGATTGAGAGGGGATCTTGTAGAAACGTACAAAATTCTTAAGGGGTTGGACAGGCTAGATGCAGGAAGATTGTTCCCGATGTTGGGGAAGTCCAGGACAAGGGGTCACAGCTTAAGGATAATGGGGAAATCCTTTAGGACCGAGATGAGAAGAAACTTTTTCACACAGAGAGTGGTGAATCTCTGGAACTCTCTGCCACAGAAGGTAGTTGAGGCCAGTTCATTGGCTATATTTAAGAGGGAGTTAGATGTGGCCCTTGTGGCTAAAGGGATCAGGGGGTATGGAGAGAAGGCAGGTACGGGATACTGAGTTGGATGATCAGCCATGATCATATTGAATGGCGGTGCAGGCTCGAAGGGCCGAATGGCCTACTCCTGCACCTATTTTCTATGTATCTATGTATCTATCTATGTAATGCTGAGGCTCTATCAGGAGCTGGTCAGGCCGCATGTGGAATATTGCGAGCAATTTTGGGCACCATATCTGAGGAAGGATGTGTTGGCCCTGGAGAGGGTCCAGAGGAGGTTTACAAGAATGATCCCAGGAATGGGTGGGTTAACCTACGATGAGCGTTTGTCGGCACTGGGCCTTCACTCGCTGGAGTTTAGAAAAATGAGGGGGGGACCTCATTGAAACATACAGATTAGTGAAAGGCTTGGATTGAGTGGATGTGGAGAGGATGTTTCCAATAGTGGGAGAGTCTAGGACTAGAGGTCATAGCCTCAGAATTAAAGGACGTTTTATTTAGGAAGGAGATGAGGAGGAATGTATTTAGTCAGAGGGTGGTGAATCTGTGGAATTATTTGCCACAGAAGGCTGTGGAGGCCAAGTCAGTGGATATTTTTAAGGCAGAGATAGATAGATTCTTGATTAGTACGGGTGTCAGGGGTTATGGGGGGGGTGGAAGGAGAATAGGGTTAGGAGGGAGAGATAGATTCGCCATGATTGAATGGCGGAGCAGGCTTGATGGGCTGAATGGCCTAATTCTGCTCCTATCACTTATGACCTTACAGAAACATAGAAACATAGAAAATAGGTGCAGGAGGAGGCCATTCGGCCCTTCGAGCCAGCACCGCCATTCAATGTGATCATGGCTGATCGTTCCCTATCAATAACCCGTGCCTGCCTTCTCCCCATATCCCTTGACTCCACTAGCCCCTCGAGCTCTATCCAACTCTCTCTTAAATCCATCCAGTGACTCGGCCTCCACTGCCCTCTGTGGCAGGGAATTCCATAAATTCACAACTCTCTGGGTGAAAAAGTTTTTTCTCACCTCAGTCTTAAATGACCTCCCCTTTATTCTAAGACTGTGTGGCCCCTGGTTCTGGACTCGCCCAACATTGGGAACATTTTTCCTGCATCTAGTTACTCCAACATTTTTGTGCCTAACTCGAGTGAAGGATGGCTACAGGAGATCGCACTTTGCAGAAATTCTGATTGCATCAGCCAGTCCCCGAATGTCGCAACATCTAAAACGCAGTAACAAGCCAAAGAATCCTCCTCATCAAAACGGCATGAATGTTTTAAATCCAATACCAATGAGCAAGCAAGATTATATACACCAGCCGGGAGCACCAGATTGCATCTATAATAACAGATTTATTTCAAAGATGTTTTCATTATTGATCTGGTTGTCACCTAATGCGGGCCTGTCAGCTCCAACACATTACTTACGCTTATATATTTTTTTCTTTACCGTGAAAGCACAAATTGGGAAAAGATCCCGAGCATTTACAGAAAAAAAAATGTCATATATGATTCAGTGGCTGAGATTAAGTGATAATAAAGGAGACAATTTGTACCACTGGTGAATAATACCCGCCACAATTAATTTGGGCAGAGGTAAAGTGAGTGTCTGAAGTAATCCTGGAATGCATTATTCAACGAGACCATTCCCGTTTAACTTCACTACAGCTGTTACACAATGCATGGCCCATCTCCCCATCAATCTGCACCCACTAACATCAACACACGATGCTTTTTTCTTAAACTAAGGGTTGGGAGGCAATCATGAGTAATACACGCCACAACGACGAACTGTACACTGCAAGGGCCAGGAAGCGAGCGGGTAAGATCATCTCTGACCCCTCTCGCCCTGGACACAAACGCTTTGAATTACTTCCCTCTGGAAGGCGACTCCGGACTGTCAAAGCTGCCACAGCCAGACATAAAAACAGCTTTTTTTCCATGAGTAGTAGCTCTACTCAATAACCAAAAATCTGTAGCCTCCTTTTGCTCTGGTATTTTATTTAATCCACATGTTTAATCGATAATGTTTGATTATTAATGTTTACTGTTTTATAATAATAATAATACATTTTATTTATGGGCGCCTTTCAAGAGTCTCAAGGACACCTTACAAAAATTGAGCATGTATAGGAAAAACATGTAAGGGGAATGAAATAAATAGTAGAGACATGACTAGTACACAAAGTAAAGACAGAATTCAATACAAAACACAGCATGAGGCAATTAATGCACAGATGAAAAGGGAGGGGGACGTGGGGCTAAGGATAGGCAGAGGTGAAGAGATGGGTCTTGAGGCGGGATTGGAAGATGGGGAGGGACACGAAATTGCGGATCAGTTGGGGGAGGGAGTTCCAGAGCCTGGGAGCTGCCCTGGAGAAGGCTCTGTCCCCAAAACTGCGGAGGTTGGACTTGTGGATGGAGAGGAGACCGGCTGATGTGGATCTGAGGGACCGTGAGGGTTGGTAGGGGGAGAGGAGGTCAGTGAGATATGTGGGGGCCAGATGGTGGAGGGCTTTGTAGGTGAGGACCAGGATTTTGTAGGTGATCTGGTGGGAGATGGGAAGCCAGTGAAGTTTTTTGAGGACTGGAGTGATGTGATGCCAGGATTTGGTGTGGGTGATGAGTCGGGCGGCTGCGTTCTGGACCAGTTGGAGTCGGTTGATGTCGGTTGATGTCGGTTTATGTGTCATTCCTAACTGTCACACAGAGAGTGGTGAATCTGTGGTACACAAAATTGCTGGGGAAACTCAGCGGGTGCAGCAGCATCTATGGAGCGAAGGAAATAGGCGACGTTTCGGGCCGAAACCCTTCTTCAGACTGATGGGGGGTGGGGGGGGGAGAAAGAAGGAAAAGGGGAGGAGGAGGAGAAGCCCGAGGGCGGGCGGATGGGAGGGTGGGAGGAGACAGCTAGAGGGTTAAGGAAGGGGAGGAGACAGCAAGGGCTAGCAAAATTGGGAGAATTCAATGTTAATGTCATACGGACGCAAGGTCCCCAGACGGAATATGAGGTGCTGTTCCTCCAATTTCCGCTGTTGCTCACTCTGGCAATGGAGGAGACCCAGGACAGAGAGGTCGGATTGGGAATGGGAGGGGGAGTTGAAGTGCTGAGCCACCGGGAGTTCAGGTAGGTTATTGCGGACTGAGCGGAGGTGTTCGGCGAAACGATCGCCCAACCTACGCTTGGTCTCCCCGATGTAAATCAGCTGACATCTAGAGCAGCGGATGCAGTAGATGAGGTTGGAGGAGATACAGGTGAACCTTTGTCGCACCTGGAACGACTGCTTGGGTCCTTGAATGGAGTCGAGGGGGAGGTGAAGGGACAGGTGTTGCATTTCTTGCGGTTGCAACGGAAAGTGCCCGGGGAGGGGGTGGTGCGGGAGGGAAGGGAAGAATTGACGAGGGAGTTGCGGAGGGAGCGGTCTTTGCGGAAGGCAGACATGGGGGGAGATGGGAAGATGTGGCGAGTGGTGGGGTCACGTTGGAGGTGGCGGAAATGGCGGAGGATTATGTGTTGTATTTGGCGGCTGGTGGGGTGAAAGGTGAGGACCAGAGGGACTCTGCCCTTGTTGCGAGTGCGGGGATGGGGAGAGAGAGCAGTGTTACGGGGTATGGATGAGACCCTGGTGTGAGCCTCATCTATGGTGGCGGAGGGGAATCCCCGTTCCCTGAAGAACGAGGACATTTCCGATGCCCTGGTATGAAATGTCTCATCCTGGGAACAGATGCTGCGTAGGCGTAATCTGTGGAATTCTCTGCCACAGAAGGTAGTTGAGGCCAGTTCATTGGCTATATTTAAGAGGGAGTTAGATGTGGCCCTTGTGGCTAAAGGGATCAGGGGGTATGGAGAGAACGCTGAAACTGAGTTGGATGATCAGCCATGATCATACTGAATGGCGGTGCAGGCTCGAAGGGCCGAATGGCCTACTCCTGCACCTATTTTCTATGTTTCTATGTCACTGTATGTCATGTTGTCACTTGTGGGCGGAGCACCAAAGCAAATTCCTTGTATGTGAATATACTTGGCCAATAAACTTATTAATTCATTAATTCATTAATTCATGAAGAAATTCTTTAGACACAAAATGCTGGTGTAGCTCGAGCCCCTTTCGGGTCAAGACCCTTCTTCAGACTGATTTTCCAATGGTTGCAGGGAAGAAGCAGCTCCTAAACCTGGACGACTAGAGTTCAGCAACATCCTCTCTCTCTCTGTTCCCCCTCTGTGATTCCTCCTGCTCCCTGCATTCATTTTTCTTTATCTCTCCACATCGCCGTCTATATCTCATGTTTCTCTTATACCTAACCAGCCTGAAGAAGGGTCTCAACCCGAAACGTCACCCATTCCTTCCCTCCAGAGATGCTGCCTGTCCCGCTGAGTGACTTCGGCATTTTGTGTCTATCTTCGATTTAAACCAGCATCTGCAGTTCCTCCCTACACATGAAGAAACTATACATCTACTCCGCAAAACCAACGCAGGGAGATGAGGGGTGATTTCATAGAGGTGTATAAGATCATGAGAGGAATAGATCTGGTCGATGCACAGAGTCTCTTGCCCAGAGTAGGTGAATCGAGGACCAGAGGACATAAGTTTAAGGTGAAGGGAAAAAGATTTAATAGGAATCTGAGGGGTACCTTTTTCATACAAAGGGTGGTGGGCATACCCTATCAGATGGGGGGTAACAAGTGCCATTTAGCATAGGCCTCATGCCTGTCTGCTCCAAAGGGATCTTGGTTTGTGGGCCTCTAAAATAGGAAATGGCCTGAGCCTCAGTTCGCCTATGAGAGGGCCTGGTGGTGGGTGTACGGAACAAGCTGCCAGAGGAGGTAATTGAGGCAGGGACTATCCCAACATTTAAGAAACAGTTGGACAGGTCCATGGATAGGAGGGATATGGACAAAGTGCAGGCAGGTGGGACTAGTGTAGTTGGGACATGGTGGCCGGTGTGGGCAAGTTGGGCTAAAGGGCCTGTTTCCACACTGTATCACTCTATGACTCTATCCAAACCGCCAAAGAGAAGAAACATCGAAACAGACAAAATAGGTGCAGGAGTACTCAAGGTGAAACCACCAGCAAGGGTCATGTCACAATGCATGGAAGCCATGAATAGCTGAAAGCCACAAACTAGGCCGGTAGAGTTACTGCCTTTACAGCGCCAGAGACCTGGGTTCGATCCTGATTACTGGTGTAAGGAGTTTGTACGTTCTCCCCGTGACCTGCGTGGGTTTTCTCTGGGTGCTCCAGTTTCAATAGACAATAGACAATAGGTGCAGGAGTAGGCCATTCGGCCCTTCGAGCCAGCACCGCCATTCAATGTGATCATGGCTGATCATCCCACCCTCCAAAGACGTACAGGTTTGTAGGTTAGTTGGCTTTGGTAAAATTGTCCCTAGTGTGTGTGTAGGATAGCGCTAGTGTACGGGGGGATCGCTGGTCGGCGTGGACACGTTGGGCTGAAAGGCCCGTTTCCACCCTGTATGTCTCGACTTAACTAAACTGACAAAGTAATCCATAACCGTTAGGCGATGGTTTGCTTCACGGGAATATGTACATTCACAATGACAACGTTTGTTCGATCTTACCTTGACATACTATGACTGTGTGAAATTAGAATTCCTATCCAACCTTTTCACTGCTGAGCTAAGAATAAAATTGCTTCCTGCCAAAAAAAAACATTTCAAAACTATTCCCTACGTTCAGGGTGTCAATGCTTCGTGTTATACAAATGTAGAATGAATAGCGGGCACACGGTGTTTAGTAACTGGAGACGGCTGTGAAAACGTCTAGTTTTCTCTTCCACAACTGGTCACGATCTCACTCGACCCCCACTCTTTTCCAATAACACACGCACCTACTGGTAACATGCTTCACGGGAACTTAAACCCTCATTTGGTTGCACAGTGAATCCCTTTGATGGGAATTTCCACCGAAGATCATTCCTTCCCACACTCCTGATTGTAAATAAAGTGCCGATGGGGATTAACCTTTCAGCAGAAGGAACAATTTGGCAGAACAACATTTCCCAGATCATCGCATGTTCTGCCTCGCCCGCTGAGTTCCTCCAGCAATTTTTGTCAACCTTCGATTTTTCCAGCATCTGCGGTTCTTTCTTAAACATGGCCTAACAATATCAGTTTTAATTTAAACCTATCTCCCTGTATCTGAAGCAGGATGTGTCGGCTCTGGAGAGGGTCCAGGAATGAGTGGATTAGCATATGATGAGCGTTTGACGGCGCTGGGCCTGAACTCACTGGAGTTTAGAAGGATGAGGGGAGACCTCAGTGAAACTTACAGAATAGTGAAAGGCCTGGATAGAGTGGATGTGGAGAGGATGTTTCCACTGGTAGGAGAGTCTAGGACTAGAGGTCATAGCCTCAGAATGATAGGACGCTCCTTTAAGAAGGAGATGAGGAGGAATTTATTTAGTCAGAGGGTGGTGAATCTGTGGAATTAATTCCCATAGAAGGACCGAAGAAGGGTTTGGGCCTGAAACGTTGCCTATTTCCTTCGCTCCATAGATGCTGCCGCACCCGCTGAGTTTCTCCAGCATTTTTGTCTACCTTCAAATCTTTTCCCCCTCTGGTCCTCGATTCCCCTACTCCGGGCAAGAGACTCGGTGCATCTACCCGATCTATTCCTCTCATGATTTTGTACACCATTATAAGATCACCCCCTCATCCTCCTGCGCTCCATGGAATAGAGACCCAGCCTGCTCAACCTCTCCCTATAGATCACAGCCCTCTAGTCCTGGCAACATCCTCGTAAATCTTCTCTGTACTCGTTCCAGCTTGACAACATATGTTATCGCATAACACTTTTTTAATCAGAAAGACTGCAAATTAATACTTTGCACTGTCTTTAGGGTGAAGAAATGAAAAATTGAATGCAGTGGAAGTTTAACCTTGGTTAAAGGAATAACATTCAAATGGAGTTGGGAATTCAATGTCAAGCAGAGAAATAACAAAAGTCTAAACAAATGGATTTGACAAAAAGCTTATATTTACACAGCATTTAATTCTCAACCATTATTTCTGAAGAACTTTCATTAGCCACATGATTTGGATTACAGGGAATTACATTTCTGTCTAAACTTTTCTGCCATTTATAGACAATAGACAATAGGTGCAGGAGTAGGCCATTCGGCCCTTCAAGCCACTGTGATCATAGCTGATCATCCACAATCAGTACCCCGTTCCTGCCTTCTCCCCATATCCCTTGACTCCGCTATCTTTAAGAGCTCTATCTAACTCTCATAGAAACATAGAAACGTAGAAAATAGGTGCAGGAGTAGGCCATTCGACCCTTCGAACCTGCAACGCCATTCAATATGATCATGGCTGATCATCCAACTCAGTATCCTGTACCTGCCTTCTCTCCATACCCTCTGATCCCTTTAGCCACAAGGGCCACATCTAACTCCCTCTTAAATATAGCCAATGAATTCATAGCAAAAGGATTTGAGTATAGGAGCAGAGAGATTCTACTGCAGTTGTACAGGGTCTTGGTGAGACCACACCTGGAGTATTGTGTACAGTTTTGGTCTCCAAATCTGAGGAAAGACATTCTTGCCATAGAGGGAGTGCAGAGAAGGTTCACCAGACTGATTCCTGGGATGGCAGGACTTTCATATGAAGAAAGACTGGATAGACTCGGCTTGTACTCGCTAGAATTTAGAAGATTGAGGGGGGATCTTATAGAAACTTACAAAATTCTTAAGGGGTTGGACAGGATAGATGCAGGAAGATTGTTCCCAATGTTGGGGAAGTCCAGCACTAGGGGTCACAGTTTAAGGATAAAGGGGAAATCCTTTCGGACCGAGATGAAAAAAACATTTTTCACACAGAGAGTGGTGAATCTCTGGAACTCCCTGCCACAGAAGGTAGTTGAGGCCAGTTCATTGACTATATTTAAGAGGGAGTTAGATGTGGCTCTTGGGGCTAAAGGGATCAGGGAATATGGAGAGAAGGCAGGTACAGGATACTGAGTTGGATGATCAGCCATGATCATATTGAATGGCGGTGCAGGCTCGAAGGGCCGAATGGCCTACTCCTGCACCTATTTTCTATGTTTCTATGTTTCTATGAACTGGCCTCAACTACCTTCTGTGGCAGAGAGTTCCAGAGATTCACCACTCTCTGTGTGAAAAAAGTTTTTCTCATCTCGGTCCTAAAGGATTTCCCCTTTATCCTTAACTCTCTCTTGAAAACATCCAGAGAACCGGACTAAACCGCCCTCTGAGGCAGAGAATTCCACAGACTCACAACTCTCTGTGTGAAAAAGTGTTTCCTCATCTCCGTTCTAAATGGCTTACCCCTTATTCTTAAACTGTGGCCCCTCGTTCTGGACTCCCCCAATATCGGGAACATGTTTCCTGCCTCTAGTGTGTCCAAACCCTTAATCATCTTATATGTTTCAATAAGATTCCCTCTCATCCTTCTAAATTCCAGTGTATACAAACCCAGCCGCTCCATTCTTTCAATATATGACAGTCCCGCCATCCAAGGAATTAACCTCGTAAACCTACGCTGCACTCCCTCAATAGCAAGAATGTCCTTCCTCAAATTTGGAGACAAAACTGCACACAATACTCCAGGTTTGGTCTCACTAGGGCCCTGTACACCTGCAGAAGGACCTCTTTGCTCCTATACTCAACTCCTCTTGTTATGAAGGCCAACATGCCATTTGCTTTCTTCACTGCTGGCTGTACCTACATGCTTACTCTGCACGCGATACTCCAAATGCAGCCTAACCAAATTTCTATAAAGCTGCACCATGACTTCCTGACTCTGATACTCAATGCCCTGACCAATGAAAGGAAGCAGAATGCATTCTTTACCGCTTAAGGTGCCCAGAATGATATAAATAACCAGAAAATGTTCTTTTGCTTCATGCCAGGGATGATGTACTTTCAATTGTGTAGCAGTGAAATAAATAACTGCGTGGTGATTAATGTCCAAGGCCGCTATCTAATCATCATTCCATTGGTGTCCATGGGAGTTTACTGTGCCCAAATGAAAATCTCATTTCTCACTGTACAACAGTGTGTTCACTCCAATTTTTCACACAGAGGGTGGTGGGTGTACGGAACGAGCTGCCAGTGGAGGTAGTTGGGGGGGACTATCCCATCATTCAACAAACAGTTGGACAGGTACATGGATAGGACAGGTTTGGAAGGGATATGGACCAAGTGCAGGCAGGTGGGACTAGGGTAACTGGGACATTGTTGGCCGGTGTGGGCGTGTTGGGCCGAAGGGCCTGTTTCCACAATGTATCATTCTATGACAAAAGGACTTAATTGGTTGTAAAGTGGTCTCCAATGGGCCCAGAGGATCAAAATTGTTGCAAGAATGTTGGTAGTCCCTTCGTTTTGCGGTTAAGAGGTAAGATTTAAAGAGTCTTTAAGATGCCAGCACGGACGTCACAGCTGTGGAGTTGCTGCCTCACAGCACCAAAGACCCGGGTTCAATCCTGACGATGGGTGCTGTCTGTATGGAGTTTGTACGTTCTCCCCGTGACCTGCGTGGGTTTTAGACCAATAAACAACAGACAATAGACAATAGACGCAGGAGTTGGCCATTCGGCCCTTTGAGCCAGCACCGCCATTCAATGTGATCATGGCTGATTATCCACAATCAGTACACCGTTCCTGCCTTCTCCCCATATCCCCTGACTCCGCTATCTTTAAGAGCCCTATCTAGCTCTCACTTGAATCAATGGTCAAGTCCATGCTGACAGTCGATCGCCCATTCACAGTAGATCAATTGGACGATCAGCCGTGATCACATTGAATGGCGGTGCAGGGTCGAAGGGCCGAATGGCCTACTCCTGCACCTATTTTCTATGCTTCTATCCCACTTTCCCATCCACTCCCTTACACGTTAGAGGCGATGTTACAGAAGGCAATCCCGCGCTTCTTTGGGATGCGGGAAGAATCCGGAGCACCCGGAGGAAACCCAGGCGGTCACAGGGAGAAGATAACACAGCAGCGCAGCGGTGGAGTTGCTGCCTCACAGCGCCAGAGACCCGGGTTCGATCCTGACCACGGGTGCTGTCTGTCGGGAGTCTGTGCGTTCTCCCAGTGACCGCGTGGGTTTTCTCCGGGTGCTCCGGTTTCCTCCCACACCCCAAAGACCTGCAGGTTTGTAAGTTAATTGGCTTCTGCAAATTGTCCCCAGCGTGTCGGACAATAACTAGCGTGCTGGTGATCGCCGGTTGCCGCGGACATCGGCGTGACAAACGGCCTGTCTCCGCGCGGTGTCTCTTTAAAAAAAAAATTTGCATACTCTGCATTTTGGGCCTCCCTCTTCTCCTTTTCCCTTCCGGTGTCCAAGTGCAGGGCTATTCTTGGGATGCTGTCCGATTCGCTTCCCACCATATGGCCAATCCAGTTCCAGCTCCTTCTCATGATGACGGTGCCCATATTCTCTTGTTGGCATTGAGCAAGGAGATCTTGGTTGGACATGGTGTTTGGCCAAAATATCCTAAGGCGTACATTCCAAAAACCTAAGGTAGACAAAAGTGCTGGAGAAACACTCAACGGGTGCAGCAGCATCTATGGAGCGAAGGAAATAGGCAACGTTTCGGGACGAAACGTTGCCTATTTCCTTCGCTCCATAGATGCTGCTGCACCCGCTGAGTTTCTCCAGCACTTTTGCCTACCTTCGATTTTCCAGCATCTGCAGTTCCTTCTTAAATTCCAAAAACCTATCCTAGTCTTATGTTTGGCATTTAGGACTTCCACCTTTATGCCAGTGGCTTCCTTTCGGTTTTCACCATTGACATTCATCCTAGCGTCTGTCGTTAGCCCTGGAAGTCCATCACGCCCAGTAGTGTGGATTCCTTCAGTTGCTGTTACTGTAACATATGTGTTTTACGAGACAGGGTCGTTAGCCCTGTGGCCAACCCCCAACCTGGAGGACCAGTGGATCGTTCTTCGTCTCGCCTCGCCTCTACCCTTCGACCTGTCCAGCACGGGAGACCCTAACGGGAGACGAATCTCCCGCTGGCGTAGCTCCAGGGGTCACCGCGACGTTTCGGCCCGAAACGTTGCCTATTTCCTTCGCTCCACAGATGATGCCGCACCCACTGAGTTTCTCCAGCATTTTTGTCTACCTTCAAATCATTTTCCCCCTTCACCTTAAACCTATGTCCTCTGGTCTTCGATTCCCCCTACTCTGGGCAAGAGACTCCCTGACCACGAAGCTCCCCGACCACGACAAGGTTGCAATCCTTGGGGAGCCAAGCAACAAGGAAAAAATGCCAAGAAAGATGAGAAACAGAAAAAAATGGAGTCATCGCTTAACCAAGAGCTAAAGTAAGTGATATGGGGTTAGCTGGTGAACAGATGGCACTTGTTATTGGATATCTTGGATGCCTTCAAGCTCATTGACAAGTGGCACTGGCGGGTGCATCGGAGCGTGTCGGCAAGAAAGACGAGGGCGATAAAGGTGAACTTGTGGAGTTGGCTGATCTAATCGAGGCTGCACCATCAGTGAAGGAGCTAGAATCCAGGCCCTCAGGGTGTGCCCGGCAAGTCTCCAGCACAGCGTCAGCCGCACGCCAGGAAATGCGATGGGAATGGGCCCAGGCCCAGGCCCAGGGGAAACGTTTGCCGAGGGCTGGCAGAACGGTTTCTGATATTCCGATTTTACTTGTGGGGGAATTTTGTTCATCAGGTATTGTACGTTAGGCAAGGAGTGGAACAAATCCGACCTGGGCGGAATTGGGTGAGAGGGGGGATGCAAGAGGACAAGTGTTTACAGCCTTCAAGTACGGACTGGTGTTTTCAGCTGAGAGGCATCTGAGTGGAAATGGCTGAGAGGGAATCCAAGAGTCAATACTCAATAGACAATAGACAATAGGTGCAGGAGAAGGCCATTTGGCCCTTCGAACCAGCACCGCCACTCAATGTGATCATGACTGATCATCCACAATCAGTACCCCGTTCCTGCCTTCTCCCTATATCCTTTAACTCCACTATCCCTAAGAGCTCTATCCAACTCTCTCTTGAAAGCATCCAGAGAACCGGCCTCCACCGCCCTCTGAGGCAGAGAATTCCACAGACTCACCACTCTCTGTGTGAAAAAGTGTTTCCTCATCTCCGTTCTAAATGGCTTACTCCTTATTCTTAAACTGTGGCCCCTGGTTCTGGACTCCCCCAACATCGGGAACATGTTTCCTGCCTCTAGACTGTCCAAACCCTTAACAATCTTATATGTTTCAATAAGATATCCTCTCATCCTTCTAAACTCCAGAGAGTACAAGCCCAGCCGCTCCATTCTCTCAGCATATGACAGTCCCGCCATCATTACGCTGCACTCCCTCAATAGCAAGAATGTCCTTCCTGAAATTATGGGACCAAACTGCACACAATACTCCAGGTGTGGTCTCACTAGGGCCCTGTACAATGGCAGAAGGACCTCTTTGCTCCTATACTCGACTCCTCTTGTTATAAAGGCCAACATGTCATTCGCTTTCTTCACTGCCTGCTGTACCTGCTGGGTCAGGCATCATCTGTGGAGAACATGGATAAGTGACGTTTCACAGAGTGCTGGAGTAACTCAGCGGGTCAGGCAGCATCTGTGGAGAACATGGATAGGTGATGTGTCTGGTCGGGACACATTTTAGTGTACAAGGCAACTCTATGATAAAAAAAAACAACTTCAGCTCATGCAGGGATTTGTTAATGAACTTTCTCTGTGGTATCATGAAAGGGAAAGGCATGCACTTTCACAAGTGTCTGTCATAGCCACAGGACCATCCAAGTCCAGGGCAACCAATGAAGGATTTTTAAAGTGCAGATGTTGCCATAATATCGGAAGCAGAGTAAATAGTTTGCAAGCAGCATGCTCTTGTAAACAGCAACATCATATTCATCAATCAATTTGATTTTCATAAGTGATAGGAGCAGAATTAGGCCATTTGGCCCATCAGGTCTACTCTGCCATTCAATCTTGGCTGATCCATCTCTCCCTCATAATCTCCATCCAGAGAAAACAATCAAAGTCCATCCACCTCTCCTTGTAAACTATTCCCTCTAATCCAGGCATGATTCTAGTAAAATCCTCCTCTGCTCCATCTTTAGTTTAGTTTAGTTTTTAGATACAGCACGGAAACAGGCCCTTCGGCCCACCAAGCCAATTAACCTACAACCCTGTACGCCTTTGGAGTGTGGGAGGAAACCAAAGATCTTGGAGGAAACCCACGCAGGTCACTGGGAGAAGGTACAAACTCCGTACAGACAGCGTTGTCTGCGGAGGGCGCTCAGCATCGCCAAGGACTGCTCTCACCCCAACCATGGACTGTTTACCCTCCTACCATCCGGGAGGCGCTACAGGTCTCTCCGTTGCCGGACCAGCAGGTCCAGGAACAGCTTCTTCCCGGCGGCTGTCACTCTACTCAACAACGTACCTCGGTGACTGCCAATCACCCCGGACACTTATTATCACTTATTATTATTTATTCAAATCATTTGCTATGTCGCTCTTCCAGGGAGATGCTAAATGCATTTTGTTGTCTCTGTACTGTACACTGACAATGACAATTAAAATTGAATCTGAATCTGAATCTGAATCATAGTCAGGATCGAACCCGGGTCTCTGGCGCTGTGAGGCAGCAACTCTACCGCTGCGCCACCGTGACAAATCGGACGTTGGTGGAATTGGGTGAGAGGGGGGGATGCAAGGGGGGAAATGTTCACAGCGTTCAAGTGCTGACTGGTGTTTTCAGCTGAGAGGCATCCGAGTAGAATCCAAGAGTCAATAGTATTTCGAAATGGAAACAAGGAACTGCACATGCTGGCTTACTCACAAAGTGCTAAAGTAACTCAGTGGGTCAGGCAGCATCTGAAGAAGGGCCCCGACACAAAAAGTCACCTATAACATGTTTTAAGTCAAGAGTATTTAAATGTGATATGCACCAATAATAGAACAATTAAATTCTTACTTGCAGCAGCATAACAGGTCTGTAAACACACACTACTCATAGACACGACAAAATAAAAAAAATTATATTTAAAAATTATATTAGTGCAGAACTAAAGCCAACCAACACAGTTTGTAGTTTGGTTAAGGGGCTGTCCCACTGTACGAGCCAATTCAAGAGCTCTCCCGAGTTAAAAAATAAATCAAACTCGTGGTAAGCACGTAGAATAATGGATGGGATTTATATAGCGCCTTTCTAATACTCAAGGCACTTTACATCGCATTATTCATTCACTCCTCAGTCACACTCAGTGGTGGTGAGCTACTTCTGTAGCCACAGCTGCCCTGGGGCAGACTGACGGAAGCGTGGCTGCCAATCTGCGCCTACGGCCCCTCCGACCACCACCAATCACTCACACACATTCACACACATTCACACACAGGCAAAGGTGGGTGAAGTGTCTTGCCCAAGGACACAACGACAGTATGCACTCCAAGCGGGATTCGAACCGGCTACCTTCCGGTTGCCAGCCGAACACTTAGCCCATTGTGCCATCTGTCGTCCCGAATGTACGCAGCGGGTACGTCGGAGCTCGGGGACATCTCTTAGCGGCTCGTAACGCTAACGGCAGGTACTCAGGAAACGCAGTAAGCTCGTGAAGACTCGTGAAGATTTTTCAACATGTTGAAAAATGTCCACGAGAGCCCCGAGTACCGACGAGCGGCTATTACCGTAATTCTCCAAGTTCGAATCAGAGGAAACTCGGGAGAACTCTTGATTTAGCTCGTACAGTGGGACAGGCCCTATAGTGTAGAGTAGCGTTTCTGGAGCCTGATCATTGTTGCGAAGAAGCTGTTCCTGAGCCTGGAGGTCATGGATTTCGGACTCCTGTATCATCTTCGCGATGACAGGAGCGTAATGAGGGCGTGGCCAGGGTGGTGTGGGTCCTTGATGAAGTTTGCTGCCATTTTGAGGCCGTACCTCCTGTAGATCCCATCGATAGTGGGGAGGTCACTTCCCGTGGCGGACCGGGCAGGGCCTAATCCTTTCTGTAATCTCCTCTGTACATTCCTTGGCGTTCGCGTAAGGAGGGAACGAGACTTTCACCCAAGCCGCGTCCACGGGCACAACACAAAGGCGGAGGGAGGGTGAGGTGGCTGTGGTCGTTCACGGAGAAGGTCGGGGGAAGGTATGGGAGGGATGGGGACCAGTTCTACTTTGGACCACTGTAATATTTTGAATGGAGGCACTGACATTTTAAAAGAAACGCAACATTAAAATGGAGAATGTTGCACTGTGAAAAATGGGAGAGAATGGGGAGATACAGCATGAAATATCATAATTCATCAGGCAATTTAATAGTGCTGGGCATTAATTACCAATTAGTACAAACCTCCTTATTTATTAGCAAGTCATTATGATTTTCCAGAACAATACGTTATGCACATTGTAGATAACGAGGAACATCGTCTAGAGAGGGAGTTGTACATCACATGTGCCACCAATTTTGGTTTCCAGCAGCTGTGCTCTACAATAAGTAGTCACATCTTAGTCAGGGCAAGGTCGAACGGAGTGACAATAGACAATAGACAATAGACAATAGGTGCAGGAGTAGGCCATTTGGTCCTTCGAGCCAGCCATTCAATGTGATCATGGCTGATCATCCCCAATCAGTACCCCGTTCCTGCCTTCTCCCCATATCCCCTGACTCCGCTATCTTTAAGAGCCCTATATAGCTCTCTCTTGAAAGAATCCAGAGAATCTGCCTCCACCGCCCTCTGAGGCAGAGAATTCCACAGACTCACAACTCTCTGTGAGAAATAGTGTTTCCTCGTCTCCGTTCTAAATGGCTTACTCCTTATTTTTAAACTGTGGCCCCTGGTTCTGGACTCCCCCAACATCGGGAACATGTTTCCTGCCTCTAGCATGTCCAAACCCTTAATAATCTGTTAATCTGTTAATAATCTCCGCTCCATAGATGCTGCTGCACCCGCTGAGTTTCTCCAGCATTTTTGTGTACCTTAATAATCTTACATGTTTCAATAAGAACCCTCTCATCCTTCTAAACTCCAGAGTGTACAAGCCCAGCTGCTCCATTCTCTCAGCATATGACCGTCCCGCCATCCCGGGAATTAACCTTGTAAACCTACGCTGCGCTCCCTCAATAGCAAGAAAGTCCTTCCTCAAATTAGGGGACAAAAACTGCACACAATACTCCAGGTGTGGTCTCACTTGGGCCCTTCTTCAGACTGAGCGGCAGGAATCACAGAGTGGGGGCAGTGAGAGAGGGTCTCACACAACTCCCATCTGGGAGTGAAGGAGAACTTTAGACATTAGAGACACAGCGCGGAAAAAGGCCCATCGGCCCACCTAGTCTGTGCCGACCAGTGAATCCCCGCACACTAGCACTATCCTGCTCGCTGGCGACAATTTACAATTTTACCACAGCCAACCAACCTGCAATCCTGTACGCCTTTGGAGCGTGGGAGAAAACCGGAGCACCCGGAGAAAACCCACGCAGGTCACGTGGAGAACGTGCAAACTCCGTACAGACAGCTCCCATGTGGGATCTCTCTGGGTGCTCCAGTTTCCTCCCACACTCCAAAGACGTAAAGGTTTGTCGGTTGACACAAAATGCTGGAGTAACTCAGCTGGGACAGGCAGCACCTCTGGAGTGAAGGAATGGGTGACGTTTCGAGTCGGGCCCAAAACGTCACCCATTCCTTCTCTCCAGAGATGCTGCCTGTCCCAGCTGAGTTACTCCAGCATTTTGTGTCTCTCTTCAGTTTAAACCAGCATCTGCGGTTCCTTCCCGCGCAGCAGAGGTTTGTAGGTTAATCGGCTTTGGGGGCAAAAAAGATTGTAAATTGTCCCTAGTGTGTAGGATAGTGCTAGTGTACGGGGTGGTCGCTGGTCGGCGCGGACTCGGTGGGCCTAAAGGTTTCCGTGCGGTTCCCGGAGGTTGTAGGTGGTTGCCGGTGGTTGCAGGTAGTGGAAGCAGGTAGGGAGACTGACAAAAACCTCCGGGAACCGCACGGAAACCTTGGGTGGGGCGCAAAGTCTCCAGAGGTTTCCGTTCAGGTTTCCTAAGTGGGACAGGGGCATGAGGGCCTGCATCTCGAAAACTGAACTGCACTGGATGACTAGCTCGGAAGAAATCTTTCTCAGGGTGAAACATGGCCTCTCAGCATTATTTCCTGGCCAGGTCCCAGCAAGACATATTTGAGGCGGAAATATGGACTTGAGAAACAGAATTTCACAGCTGTTGTGGTGGCAATTGGCTCCGAGAGTCTCATTGCACTGGAGAGGAGGATAAATCGGGTCAGTATAAAACCACGCACCTAACAATCGGCTTTTGTTGCAAACTGGGTGGAGTAATACACCCTATATGCAAATGTAAAGGACCCCCGAGCTATTGTCGACCACTACAAAAGTCTTGGATTAAAATACAAATATTATGCAAAACAGAGGAAAAAAACCCACACAGAACTCAATGGAACCTTTGTCGGAGGTTTTAAGAAAATCCCAAAATGTAACTTGAATCCTGTAATCTCGGACTGGACAAAGGAAAACCCCAAAACCACACTGAACTCCAATTATCATGGCTGTGGCCAAGAATATATCATGGGTGTGGATTTCAAACAAAGGAATTGGACAAAATCTCCCACTTAATTCCAGTTTTCATGTGAAGTTTGTTTATACTAATGGCTGCTTGATCTCCGAAGATGGAAGTCCTTTGGCTAAACCGGCCCTTTCTCTGATTAGGCAAAAATGCTGGAGAAACTCAGCGGGTGAGGCAGCATCTATGGAGCAAAGGGGATTCCTTCTTCGATTTTTCCAGCATCTGCCGTTCCTTCTTAAACATTCTCTGATTAACTCACAAGGAAAACGATCTCATTTTCCAAAGGCGCAGTAGCGTTCGGGCGGGCACGGTGGCGCAGCGGTAGAGTTGCTGCCTCATAGCGCTCGCAGCGCCGGAGACCCGGGTTCGATCCCGACTACGGGTGCTGTCTGTGCGGAGTTTGTACGTTCTCCCCGTGACCCGCGTGGGTTTTCTCCGAGATCTTCGGTCTCCTCCCACACTCCAAAGACGTACAGGTTTGTAGGTTAATTGGCTTGGTGTATGTGTAAACTGACCCTGGTGTGTGTAGGATAGTGTTAGTGTGCGGGGATCACTGGTCGGCGCGGACTCGGTGGGCCGAAGGGCCTGTTTCCGCGCTGTATCGGTATCTCTAAACTAATATTGGTAGGAGATTAAGTTGCTTAGGATGGTCTTGGCTTCAAGGGACTGTGCTCTCTTGCCTCCAAAATTCACCCCAGCCCGAGACATACATTAACGAAGCGATTTTCTCGGTAGCTGGATGTCACAAAGTACTTCACAGTGCTTTGGTTTCAGTTTCATCTTTAGAGAGACAGCGTAGAAACGGGCCCTTCAGCCAACCGAGTCCGCACTGACCATCGATCACCCGTTCACACTAGTTCTAGGTTATTCCACTTTCCCATCCACTCCCTGCACATTAGGGGGCGATTTACAGAAGCCAATTAACCCACAAACCTGCACGTCTTTTGGCATGTGGCGGGGAAGCCGGAGTAAACCCACACGATCGCAGGTAGAGCGTGCAAACTCCACACGCAAAGTACCCGAGGTCAGGATTGAACCCAGGTCTCTGGTGAATGTCGGGCGGAAACTCTACTGCAGCGCCAACATGCCGCCCCTTGCTGTTGTAGTTAGGGTCGCCAACTTGCTCACTCCCAAATAAGGGACAAGAGGTCAAAATACGGGACAAATTCCCGACGGCAATTCGTTGACCGACTCGGCCGTGGCTGGGTGAATGATGGGTTGTCCCGGGTGCTGGACTGCACACAAAGCCCAGCGGGCGGACCAGCTGAGGAGTTTTGACCCGGGCGCTGGACTTTGTGAGCGACGTCGCGCGGCCCGGGGCAACACGCCTCAGCTGGCCCGCCGGCTGGGCTTTGTGTTCTGCTGCACGCAAATGATCGGCCATGAGAAGGAGGGGTGGTGGTGGTGGTGTCGGCGGTAAGCAAAGGTCCGAAGGTCGGACAGCTGGCCGGGCTGCCGACAGATGGGGCCACGGGCGAGGCGCTGCTGCTGCTGCTGCTGCTGCACTCCACGGGCTGCACTACGTCGGGATGGGTGAGGCAAGGCCGGACGCGGCGCTCCGACCCGACAGTCCCCTCGACCCGAGTAGTAGCAGTCAAATACGGGACAAGGGCGGTCCCGTACGGGACAAATCAAGTTAGCCTAATATACGGGATGTCCCGGCTAATACGGGACAGTTGGCAACCCTAGTTGTAGTACCTGCCTCAACTAGCTCCTCCGGCAGCTCGTTCCGTAGATCCAACACCCTGAAAGGTGCTCCATCTGAAAGGCTGCTGCTTTAATAATAATAATAATAATGGATGGGATTTATATAGCGCCTTTCTAATACTCAAGGCGCTTTACATCGCATTATTCATTCACTCCTCAGTCACACTCGGTGGTGGTAAGCTACTTCTGTAGCCACAGCTGCCCTGGGGCAGACTGACGGAAGCGTGGCTGCCAATCTGCGCCTACGGCCCCTCCGACCACCACCAATCACTCACACACATCCACACACATTCACACACATTCACACACAGGCAAAGGTGGGTGAAGTGTCTTGCCCAAGGACACAACGACAGTATGCACTCCAAGCGGGATTCGAACCGGCTACCTTCCGGTTGCCAGCCGAACACTTAGCCCATTGTGCCATCTGTCGTCCCAAAGCTTTGACATTGCAGCACTGGCCACAGTGCATCGGAACGCAACCAAGTCCTCATGCCTCTTGAGCGGAACTTGAATCATCTGACTCAAGAGATGTGCCCAGCCAGCAAGGCAAACACTTCAGTACAGGACCCATGTTCTATGGATAAATCAATAAAATGCTAGCGACTTGTAAGATTCATCATCATCAAACTCCTCCGTTTTGTTTGGATAGGCAAGCATCCAAAGTTCTCATTAAATATACAGAAGTAGAAACACAGTTAAATTACAATCAATGGGATTTTGGTGGAGAGTTCAAAGTGGTCAATCATCCAATGGAATTCACAAAGGAGTTATCAAGTGAGATTTGATTCCAAGCTCCAATGTCTGTGTAGGAGGGTGTGTTGTGCTATTTTGTGCTATTCCTGTACGCCATACCTGGCTTTGCTCAGATAGGCACAGACACAAAATATAACAGCTCATTCATCGGCACGGTGGCGCAGCGGTAGAGCTGCTGCCTTAAGGGGCTGTCCCACTGCGGCGACCTAATCCGCGAGTTCAGAAGAGTTTCTTCGACCTTCAAGCTCGAGGGCACTCGCCTGGAAAACCTCGAGCTGGATCGACCGTCAGCGATGAAACCGCGAGCTGGATCGACCGACCGCACACACACACGCACACACACACGCACACACGCACACACACACGCACACACACACGCACACACACGCACACACGCACACACACACGCACGCACGCACACACACACACACACACACACACACACGCGCGCACTCACACACTCACGCACACTCACGCACACACACACACACACTCCACACACACACACACACACACACACACACACACTCTCGCACACACACACACACGCACACACACACTCACACATACACACACACACACACACACACACACACACATTCACGCACACACACACACACACACACACACACACACACACACACACACACACACACACACACACACACACACACATCGCAAAGGCGGGAGCCAGGGAAAGCGGGGGAGCGCTGTCTGAAGTTCACACCCGCGATGAAGAGGAAGGTAAAAGACGGCTGCCACAGTGGGATGAGGAGAGAAGGGGAGAGAAGGGGAGAGAAGGGGGGAGAAGGGGGGTGGGAGGAGGGGGAGAGAAGGTGGGGAGACACTTTTAAGAAGTCAGACAACGTTTAATAAAGTTTAGCGGGCATTTTACCTACCGGTCGGATTTCCTTGATCCTGAAAACTCCAATGAGCCAATTAAAATGCCTGGTCAGCGAAGGAGATTGCCTACGGCTGCCCTCGACTGCCTGTAACTAAATAGTGACCCCACTCCACTGCACTATGAGTTTAAAAGAACCATGCCGACCAACATGCTGAAATATTTTCCTCGACCTAGCTGAGGCCGCGAGTATTCGGGAACTTCCCTCGAGCATGAAGGAGAGTTCCAGTGACCTCATCGGACCTCGTGTCGACCATGATGCGAATTTGAGTCGAGGGCAAACTCTTCTAAACTCGCAGATTAGGTCGCCGCAGTGGGACAGCCCCTTTACAGCACCATAGACCCTGTACGGAGTTTGTACCTTCTCCCCGTGACCTGCGCGGGTTTTCTCCAAGTGCTCCAGTTTCCTCCCACACTCCAAAGACATGCAAGTTTGCAGGTTACTTGGCCGGTATCAATGTAAAACTGTCATTAGTGTGCGTGGGATAGTGTAAACGTGCGGGGAGCGGTGCCGACTCGGTGGGCCGAAGGGCCTGTTTCCGTGCTGTATCTCTGTATCTGTATCTCTCTATTTGGTAGATCTGTGGTGAGTCAGTTTACCTAACGTCTTACACCTTCTCCGATCACGTCCACATTTTTCCTTGGAACAGCATACACAGTATAAATCATTAGTTTGAAACACTTTGGGTTTCCTCAGAGTGTTTGACAGTAGACAATAGGTGCAGGAGTAGGCCATTCGGCCCTTCAAGCCAGCACCGCCATTCAATGTGATCATGGCTGATCATCCCCAATCAGTACCCCGTTCCTGCCTTCTCCCCGTATCCGCTGACTCCGTAATTTTTAAGAGCCCTATCTAGCTCTCTCTCGAAAGTATCCGGAGAACTGGCCTCCACCGCCCTCTGAAGCAGAGAATTTCACAGACTCACCACTCTCTGTGTGAAAAAGTGTTTCCTCATCTCTGTTCTAAATGGCTTACCCCTTATTCTTAAACTGTGGCCCCTGGTTCTGGACTCCCCCAACATCGGGAACATGTTTCCTGCCTCTAGCGTGTCCAAACCCTTAATAATCTTTCTGAAGAAGGGTTTCGGCCCGAAACGTTGCCTATTTCCTTCGCTCCATAGATGCTGCTGCACCCGCTGAGTTTCTCCAGCTTTTTTGTGTACCTTAATAATCTTATATGTTTCAATAAGATCTCCTCTCATCCTTCTAAACTCCAAAGTGTACAAGCCCAGCTGCTCCATTCTATCAGCATATGACAGTCCCGCCATCCCGGGAATTAACCTTGTGAACCTACGTTGCACTCCCTCAATAGCAAGATTGTCCTTCCTCCAATTAGGGGACCAAAACTGCACACAATACTCCAGTTTGCACTGATAAGGCCTTCACTAATCCGACTTGTCCGATAGACTCACTACTGATCTACGAGCTGTTTTATTTTGTGCCTGTGCCTTTCTGAGTAAAGTCAGATATGGGGGACAGGAATCGCAAAAAGTAGCACACAATTCCAACCGATACTCTGGCACTCATAGAGTTTACTATCCCTGGAAATTTCAGCGGCCAACAAGTAATGGGCGATTTTTAGGGCGACTGCTGCAAAATTTTTAACATGCTGAAATTTTTCAGCGACAGTGGCGACTAATCTTTGCTGTCATAGGTTGTCGTAGGTGTTGTCGTGGGATGTCGCCAGGTGGCGTAGGGGAATTCCATTAAAACTAGTCCCTGGCAGTTGCCTAAAGAGTCGCCTAAGTGGGACAGGCCCTTAAGTGTTCTCCAAGTAACAAGTTTATTTTTGGTGAGGTCGAGACCTTGCTTCCCCATATTTTTTACCCCATGTGGCATGAGGCATCAGGATGCGCCACAGCTCAGTTTGGGAACCGCTCCAGCCCAGACCGCAAGAAATTACAGCGAATGTTGTTACTTGTGGGCGGAGCACCAAAGCAAATTCCTTGTATGTGAATACTTGGCCAATAAACTTACTTACTTACTGAATTGTGGACTGTCACAAAAATCAACCTCCCTTCCACTGACCCCATTTATACCTCATGCTGCCTCGGCAAGGCCAGCAGCATAACCAAGGACCAGTCGCACCCCGGCCACTCCCTCTTCTCCCTTCTCCAAATCGGGCAAAAGGTACAGAAGTGTGAAAACGAACACCTCCAGATTCAGGGACAGTTTCTTCCCAGCTGTTATCAGGCAACTGAACCATCCTACCACAACCAGAGGGCAGTCCTGAACTACTATCTCCCTCTGGTGACTCTTGGACTATCTATGATCGGATTTTGCTGTCTTTACTTTGCACTAAACATTGTTCGTATCTGTACACTGTAAATGGCTCGATTGTAATCATGTATTGTCTTTCCGCTGACTGGTTAGCACGCAACAAAAGCTTTTCACTGTACCTCGGCTCACGTGACATTAAACTAAACTGAACTAAACTAAACTCTATTTCCCGTGCAAACTGTGAACTCAAACTCTGTCTGTCGCTGCATTAGAAACATAGAAACATAGAAAATAGGTGCAGGAGGAGGCCATTCGGCCCTTCGAGCCTGCACCGCCATTCAATATGATCACGGCTGATCGTCCCCAATCAATAACCCGTGCCTGCCTTCTCCCCATATCCCTTGACTCCACTAGACCCTAGAGCTTTATCTAACTCTCTGTTAAATCCATCCAGTGACTTGGCCTCCACTGCCCTCTGTGGCAGGGAATTCCACAAATTCACAACTCTCTGGGTGAAAAAGTTTTTTCTCACCTCAGTCTTAAATGGCCTCCCCTTTATTCTAAGACTGTGGCCCCTGGTTCTAGACTCGCCCAACATTGGGAACATTTTTCCTGCATCTTGCTTGTTCAGTCCTTTTATAATTTTATATGTTTCTGTAAGAATCCCCCTCGTCCTTCTAAATCCTGCATTCTCTGTTTCTACATCATTCTGACTACATTGCTGTTTCTGTGAAACCTTCCCTGCAGCAAAACGTACTAACGTGCTGCATGGGAACGATTGCCAAATAAAACATGACCCTGAATCGTAGGAGGAATTACTTGGGCAGCTGGCCAGAGGCTGGGTCACACAGATGATTGGGAAAAGAGAGATCAAGGGCTTAAGGGAAATAATTACAGATTACTGCAATGGACGACTCGATCCAAATTGAAGGTGTAACAAGAGGCATTCAAAAACGTGAATGAGTGCACGCGAGTGGCGGTCTACGTGAGTGTGAGTGAGATTGTGAGTGAGTGAGTGAGTGAGTGAGTGAGTGAGTGAGTGAGTGAGTGAGTGAGTGAGTGAGTGAGTGAGTGAGTGAGTGAGTGAGTGAGTGAGTGAGAGTCAGAGTGTGTGCATGTGTCTGTGTCTGAGTTTGCGTGTTTTGGTGAGTGTAAGAGAGATAGAGAGTGTGTGCGTTTGAGTGTGAGTGTGTGTGTGTGTGCGTGTGAGCGTATGTGTGTGCACGCGCTGTGTGTGTGCGTGTGCGTATGTGAGCGTGTGTGTGTGAACGTGTGTATGTGAGCGTGTGTGTGTGAGCGTGTGTGCGTGCGCGCTGTGTGTGAGTGAGTGTGTGTGTGTGTGTGCGCGCGCTGTGTGTGTGCGTGTGCATGTGTGTGATCGTGTGTGAGCTTATGTGTGAGTGTGTGTGTGCGAGTGTGTGTGTGTTTGTGTGTGTGTGTGTGAGTGTGTGAGCGTGTGTGCGTGTGTGTGCGTGTGCATGTGTGTGTGTGTTTGTGTGTGTGTACGTGTGAGTGTGTGTATGTGTGAGTGTGTGTGTGTACGTGTGAGTGTGTGTACGTGTGAGTGTGTGTGTGTGTGTGTGTTTGTGTGTGTGTGTGTACGTGTGAGTGTGTGTATGTGTGCGTGTGTGTGTGTTTCTCTGTGTGTCTGTGTTTGTGTGTGTGTGTGTACGTGTGAGTGTGTGTACGCGTGTGTGTGTGTGTGTACGTGTGAGTGTGTGTACGTGTGTGTGTGTGTGTGTATGTGTGTGTGTGTGTGTGTGTTTGTGTGTGTGTGTTGTGTGTGTGTGAGGTGGTATTGGTGAGTTGTGTGTGTGTGTGCGTGTGTGTACGTGTGATTGTCATGTGTGTGTGTGTGGTGTGTGTGTATGTGTGTGTATGTGTGTGGTTGTGTGTGTGTGTGTGTGTGTGTGCGTGTGTGTCTGTGTGTGTGTGTGTTGAGGTCGTGTTGTGGTGAGTGTGTGTGGGTGTGTGAGCGTGTGTGTGAGGTGGCGTGTGTGTGAGTGTGTGTGTGTGATTTGGAAGGTGTGTGTGTGTGTGTGTATGTGTGTGTGTGTGTGTATGTGTGTGTGCGTTGTGTGTGTGTGTGTGTGGGTGTGAGTGTGTATGTTGTGTGTGTATGTGTGTGTGTGAGCGGTGGGTGTTGGTTTGTGGGGTGTGTGTGTGTGTGTGTGTGTGTGTTTGGGTGGTGTTGGATGTGTGTGTGTGTGTGTGTGTGTGTGCGTTGGTGAGTGAGTGAGATTACTTCAGTGTACTTTAGAGATACAGCATGGAAACAAACCCCTCAGCCCACCAAGTCCACGGTGACCACGGACACAGGCTCCATGGCCTAAACAAAATGCAAATGATCTGGAGAAACAAGGAACTGCAGATGGTGCTTTGAAGAAAAAAAAGACACAAAGTGCTGGAGTAACCCATGGGTCAGGCAGCATAACTGGAGGACATGGATAAGTGATGTTTTGGATAGGGACCCAACTTCAGAAAGTAGGATGCTGAACAAAGGGTTCTGACCTGAAACGTCACCTATCCATGTTCTCCACAGATGCTGCCTGACCCGCTGAGTTACTCCAGCACTCTGTGAAACGTCACCTATCCATGTTGTCCACAGATGCTGCCTGACCCGCTGAGTTACTCCAGCACTCTGTGAAACGTCACCTATCCATGTTGTCCACAGATGCTGCCTGACCCACTGAGTTACTCCAGCACTCTGTGTCTCCTATTGTTCTGTGTTGGGAAAGTAACGTAATCTCTAAATTATGCGCAGGGCTTCCACCAAATAGCCAAAACATCTCAAACTAATTTCAGCAGCCACCTCAAATAATTAATATCGAGCTTCCAACCACAACTGACTTAAGCACAATGGAGCCTGAAGATGTGTCTCGACCCGAAACGTAACCAATTCCTTCTCTCCAGAGATGCTGCCTGTCCCGCTGAGTTACTCCAGCATTTTGTGTCTATCAACCACAATGGAGATGGCTGGTTCAAGAAGCAAACAGCTTTGGATCATTGCTATAGAGGATAGACACAAAGTGCTGGAGTAACTCAGCGGGTCAGGCAGCATCTCTGGAGAAGAAGGATGGGTGACGTTTCGGGTTGGGACCCTTCTTCAGACTGGTATTACTCATTGGTATCACTGCATTGACTAATAAGTGGGAGTTTAGTATAGATTAGCTTAGAGATACAGCACGGGAATATGCCCTTCGGCCCATCCAGTCCGTACTGACCAGCGATGTCTGTGCATCAACACTACTCTACAGACAGCGGGGACAAATTTACATTAATACCAAACCAATTAACCTGCAAACCTGTACGTCTTTGGAGTGTGGGAGGAAACCGAAGATCTCGGAGAAAACCCACGCAGGTCACGGTGAGAACGTATAAACACCCTACAGACAGCACCCGTAGTCGGGATGGAACCCGGGTCTCTGGCGCGGTAAGGCAGCAACTCTACCGCTGCGCCACCGTGCCGCCCTAATGGGGGGTGGGAAATTTTAAAAATAAGGAGTAAGCCATTTAGAACGGAGACGAGGAAACACTTTTTCTCACAGAGAGTGGTGAGTCTGTGGAATTCTCTGCCTCAGAAGGCGGTGGAGGCCGGTTCCCTGGATGCTTTCAAGAGAGAGCTAGATAGGGCTCTTAAAGATAGCGGGGGATTCGGGGGATATGGGGAGAAGGCAGGAACGGGGTACTGATTGAGGATGGACAGCCATGATCACATTGAATGGCAGTGCTGGCTCGAAGGGCCGAATGGCCTACTCCTGCACCTATTGTCTATTGTCTATTGTCTATTGAAATGATAAATGAAAGAATTCACGAGAGGCTGCACAAATTGTGCCCAGTGTAGTCTAGTCTTTAAGAGTATATTGAAATAATCTTTAGAGTCTCATCCATCAGGTCCCATGTCTAAAATCACAGCAGCATCTCCCAAGAGGAGCAGCAAACAGTGTCTGGATGATGGCAACTTAATGGTGTTGAGGCATTAAATTATCCCAGCGGTACCTACGGCAGTTGTCCAGCATGTGATTGATGTGGCAGTGGTCAGGCATTTCCTTTCTGGCCAGGAACAATGGCGCACCTACACATATCCATCAGCCGACCGACATTGAAGCCGGCTCACACAAGCCTGCATTGTTCGGCGAGCTCCTGCAGAACGAGCTGAAGCGAACCATTCAGCTCCCGACAACTGGCTTTGTTTTCACAACTTTATCAACAGATCTGAGCACGTCGGCATAAAGATGAGATTGACTGGGAAAATTATTTGGGTATCCTACTAAAGGTAGACAAAATTGCTGGTGGAACTCAGCGGGTGAGGCAGCATCCCGAAACGTCGCCCCTTCCTTCTCTCCATAGATGCTGCCGCACCCGCCGAGTTCCTCCAGCATTTGGGTCTACCTTCGATTTTTTGAGCATCTGCATAGAAACATAGAAAATAGGTGCAGGAGTAGGCCATTCGGCCCTTCGAGCCTGCACCGCCATTCAATATGATCAGGGCTGATCATCCAACTCAGTATCCCGTACCTGCCTTCTCTCCATACCCCCTGATCCCTTTAGCCACAAGGGCCACATCTAACTCCCTCTTAAATATAGCCATTGAACTGGCCTCAACTACCTTCTGTGGCAGAGAATTCCAGAGTGGAAAAAAAGGTTCCTTCTGCAGTTCTTTCTTGAACAATTCCTGGGCCGAAATCGGTTTTCAGCAGCCTCCAGAAGCTGAGCTTCATTGTACCATCAAAGCATATTGATTACACAATCAATATACGTGGACAGGTTAAAGCTCGCCGACTGTTTCGCTATGCTTTCTCCGCCAAGACTCGCTGGATCTCCCGGTTGCTAACCATTTTAACTCCCCTTCCCATTCCCATACCGACCTATCTCTCCTGGGCCTGCTCCAGAGGGATGGCGCATGCAATCTGGGGACGACAGCACCTCATAATCCAGGCGGACACGGTGGCGCAGCAGTAGAGTTGCTGCCTCACAGCGCTTACAGCGCCGGAGACCCGGGTTCGATCCCGGCTACGGATGCTTGTCTGTACGGAGTTTCTCCCCGTGACCTGTGTGAGGGTTTTCTCCGAGATCTTCGGTTTCCTCCCACACTCCAAAGACACACAGGTTTGTAGGTTAATTGGCTTGGTGTAAAAATGTAAAATAAATTGTCCCTAGTTTGTGGAGGGTAGTGTTAATGTGCGGGGATCGCTGGTCGACTTGGACTCGGTGGGCCGAAGGGCCTGTTTCCACGCTGAATCTCTAAACTAAATGAATCCACTGAGGCAGCTTACAACCCAGCGGTATTAACGTTGAATAATTCAATTTTAGATAAGTAACCTACAAACACACCATCAATCCTTCTTCACCTCTCTCTTCCCTGTATCCACCTGGTCGTGCACCTATTTCTCCATTTCCCCTCTCATCTGTATTCCTTCCTCTGGCTTCATACGTTATACCTCTTCTCTCCTTATCGCACAGCTTCTGTCGTTTACTCTCCGGCATTTGCCCAACCCATCTACAAATCAAAGCCCTCCTTCACCTGTATCCAGCTATCGCTTGCCAGACTTTGTCCCACTCTCACCTCTCTTCCAGCTTCCCCCCCCAACTCCCTCCCACTACAATCAGTCTCGAAGAAGGGTCTCGACCCAAAACCTCACCCGTTCCTCCTCTCCAGAGATGCTGCCTGTCCCGCTGAGTTACTCCAGCATTTTGTGTCTATCTTCGGTTTAAACCAGCATTTGCAGTTCCTTCCAACACATTCTGATCCAAAACGTCGCCTATCCATGTTCTCCAGAGATGCTGCCTGACCCGCTGAGTTACTCCGGCACATTGTGTCCTTTTTTTGTAAAGCAGCATCTGCATTTTCTTTTGTGTCTACAAAGGTTCTGGTTTGCTATCTCCAGGAACTGCTGGAAATATATTCTTATAACATCATGTCAGACAGTGAACATTTCAATCAGGCAATCAATTGCAAACTGCCCAGGAAAAGGGTGTTGGTGGGCACTTGTGATATTTGATAAGTACCATCAATGTTACAATAGATAATATATCAGATTAGACACTAATTAAAGTGTGCCATCGATTAATAGCCTGCAGAAACATATTAACATATTTCTAATACCTATACTGACTGTGTCTTCTCTCACTTTATGAATAATGGGGTGATAAAGTTGTCACTCCACCGGTTTTACATATTCATTAAATGTAATTAATAAGATCGGATCAGAAAAGGCTTTCATCGTTGGTTAATTATCTCGCCGCAAACTGTTTGTGCAAGGGAGCGTAGTTCTATTAACTTCCTATCATCTTCCAAGCTAAGCTGAGCTCAATTTAAGACATAAAGTGCTGGAGTAACTTAGCGGGACAGGCAGCATCTCTGGAGAGAAGGAATGGGTGACGTTTCGGGTCGAGACCCTTCTTCAGGCTCAGTCTATCTTCAACATCCCTGGAGAACATGCATAGGGGATGCTAACATGCATAGGTGACTCTAACATGCATAGGTGACTCTAACATGCATAGGTGACTCTAACATGCATATGTGACTCTAACATGCATAGGTGACTCTGACATGCATAGGTGACTCTAACATGCATATGTGACTAACATGCATAGGTGACTCTAACATGCATATGTGACTCTAACATGCATATGTGACTCTAACATGCATAGGTGACTCTAACATGCATATGTGACTAACATGCATAGGTGACTCTAACATGCATATGTGACTAACATGCATAGGTGACTCTAACATGCATATGTGACTAACATGCATAGGTGACTCTAACATGCATATGTGACTAACATGCATAGGTGACTCTAACATGCATTGGAGACGCTTTGGGTTGGGGCCCTTCTTCAGTCTCAAAATGTTATCTACCCATCTTCTCCAGGGATGCTGCCTGACCCACTGAGTTACACCAGCACTTACAGTCAAAGGGTGATACTGGGTGGAAATAGGCCCTTCGGCCCAACAGGGCGCTGTCCTATGCACAGCTGTCTGTCTCTTCATCTTTTTATTTTTTATTTTAGTTAGTTAAGTGTTTTGTTTGGAGGTCTAGACCTTTTTATGTGGGGGGGGGGGGGGGGGGGGGGGGTGGGGGAAGGGGGAAACAACCTTTCAGGGTCCCTACCTGGTCGGAGAGGCGGCTTTTCTCCGGGCTGCAGCTTCGACCCGTCCTCGCGGCCTACCAGCGGGCCTGGAGCGGCGTTTCCTGTCGGGGACCGCCCAGAACCTCGGCTTCGGCGGCGGCACAGCGCTGGAGCGCTATCACGGAGCGGGCGATGCCTTGCCTGGGTCGCCGCGCTGGAGCTCCGGTGAGCTGAGACCGCTGAGGAAAACATCGCGGAGCTGCGGGTCTGTGGAGCGGCCAGCTGCGGGCGGCGGCGCTGAACTTTACACCGGGAGCCTGGGATCTCTGGACGAGATCGCCAGTTGTGGAGCTCCAACCGGCGCGGCCTTGTTGGCTTCGGAAGCCGCGGCCTCCAATACGGAAGCGGCCGTTCCAGGGTTCCCAAGCCGCTGGGAGGATTCTCCCGACGCCGGAGCAACATCACCCGGCGAGAACGGCTTGGAACATCGGGCCTCCGTAGAGGCAACTGTGGAGGCCTCAATAGGCCCGACTATGGGTGAACTGGGGTTGGGGACTGGACTTTGTGCCTTCCCTCATGGTGGGAGCCATTGTGGGGGGATGTTCTTTATGTTTAAAACTCTTATTGGTGTTATGTCTGTATTCTTTTTTTTGTGTGCTGCAAAATGGCAAAAAGCATTTCACTTCACTACACCTTTGAACTTGCCCACCACGACCAACATGCCCCATCTACACTAGTCTCTCCTGCTTGCGTTTGGCCCATATCCCTCTAAACCTATCCTATCCATGTACCTGTCGAAATGTATTTGAAATATTGTGATAGTCCCAGCCTCAACTACCTCCTCTGGCAGTTAGTTCCATATACCTACCACCCTTTGTGTGGAAAGGTTGCCCCCTCAGGTTCCTATTAAATCTTTCCCCCTTCACCTTAAACCTGTGTCCTGTGGTTCTCGATTCACCTGCTCTGGTTAGATTTTGTGGCTTTCCTTGGTAAAGGAAATCTTGGTGTCCGCAGTTGCTTGTTGTCACAGTTTGAGTTCAATTTAAGGCAGATCGAACTTATAGTTCAGCTTAGTTTAGTTTAGAGATACATAATGGAAACTGGCCCTTCAGCCCACTGAGCACGTCAACCAACGATCATCCGTACACAGCGCGGAAACAGGCCCCCTCTCAGCCCACCGGGTCCGCGCCGACCAGCGATCACCGCACACTAACACCATCCTACACCTACTAGGGTTTTTACATTTACACCAAGCCAATTAACCTACAAACCTGTACGTGTTTGGAGTGTGGGAGGAAACCGAAGATCTCGGAGAGAACCCACGCAGGTCACGGGGAGAACGTACAAACTCCGTACAGACAGCACCCGTAGTGGGGATCGAACCCGGCGCAGTATTTGCTGTAAGGCAGCGACTCTACCGCTGCGCCAGCGCGACTGCCCGTGTTAGTGCACGGGGTGATCGTTGGTCGGCGCGGACTTGGTGGGTCGAAGGGACTGGATCCGCGCTGTTTCTCTGAAGTCTAGAGTAGAGTCTAAAGTCAATGAAGGCTTTTATGAGGTTTCAAAAATAGACACTTTGGCAGAAAAAGCGACAAACTACGAATGTTAAAATAGGTTTGCCCTCCCGTCGCAGAGAACCGGTCTTTTGCCTCATCAGTCCGATGCAGTTACAAATCCAGACACGATACGATACGATACGATACGATAGAACGTTATTCTTCCCCGGAGGGAAATTGGTCTGCCCACAGTCACAACACACGACAAGGTACACAAAAATAGACAATAGGTGCAGGAGCAGGCCATTCGGCCCTTCGACCCAGCACCGCCATTCAATGTGATCATGGCTGATCGTCCCCAATCAGTATCCCGTTCCTGCCTTCTCCCCATATCCCCTGACTCCGCTATCTTTAAGAGCCCTATCTTGCTCTCTCTTGAAAGTATCCAGAGAACCGTCCTCCACCGCCCTCTGAGGCAGAGAATTCCACAGATTGACAACTCTCCGTGTGAAAAAGTGTTTCCTCATCTCCGTTCCAAATGGCTTACCCCTTATTCTTAAACTGTGGCCCCTGGTTCTGGACTCCCCCAACATCGGGAACATGTTTCCTGCCTCTAGCGTGTCCAAACCCTTAATAATATTATATGTTTCAATAAGATTCCCTGCGCTTTCTTTAAGAGCCCTATCTAGCTCTCTCTTGAAAGCATCCAGAGAACCGGCCTCCACCGCCCTCTGAGGCAGAGAATTCCACAGACTCACCACTGTGTGAAAAACATTGAAATTATAGTTAAATTAAATGAAGAAGCAACTGTCGGCTGGCTGCCGTGTGCACAGCACCTTATCCGGAACGAACGAACAAACAAACAAACAAATGCAGGCTTATCCCCTGGGCAGAGGTTTCTAAAACAAGAGTGCCCCCCTCCCCACACTGGGTCTCCCTTGGTTCTCCCATCGTCCTTTAAGAATAAGGAGTAAGCCATTAAGAACCGAGACGAGGAAACACTTTTTCTCACAGAGAGTGGTGAGTCTGTGGAATTCTCTGCCTCAGAGGGTGGTGGAGGCCGGTTCTCTGGATGCTTTCAAGAGAGAGCTAGATAGGGCTCTTAAAGATAGCGGAGTCAGGGGATATGGGGAGAAGGCAGGAACGGGGTACTGATTGGGGATGATCAGCCATGATCACATTGAATGGCGGTGCTGGCTCGAAGGGCCGAATGGCCTACTCCTGCACCTATTGTCTATTGTCTATTGTCCCCCACGCTGGGTCCCCATTGTTCTTCACGGCAGTCCCAAGGTTGAAGGGAATTCTGCTAATTCTCATCTAAAACCCACAGGAATCGGATTTTTGCATTTTGGCTTGTTGTTATCCACTGGGTTCTCCAGAGGTTCCAAAATGAGATTCGACTAAAAGTAGTTGAAAGCCTTGAAGCATCTGAAGATTGTTTCTAATCTGGCAGATCCACAATCCATTTAAACAGAAAGACTACCATGTAATGTTTTTTTTAAATTATTAAATATTCATTAAATAGATATTTTAAAGATGCCACAAAACACATCCAATAATAATAGATGCCCGGGAAAAGAAAGGCAATCTACCCAAGCTAAGGTACGTGGCTGCAATCAAGCGCAAGTGGACAGCGGTGCAGCTGGTAGAGTTGCTGCCTCACAGCGTCAGAGACCCGGCCGGGTTCAATCCTGGCCTCGGGTGCTGCCTGTGTGGAGTTTGCACGTTCTCACGTGGGTCTCCTCCGGGTGATCCGGCTTCCTGCCACATTCCAAAGATGTACAGATTTGTCATAGAAACATAGAAACATAGAAAATAGGTGCAGGAGGAGGCCATTCGGCCCTTCGAGCCAGCACCGCCATTCATTGTGATCATGGCTGATCGTCCCCTATCAATAACCCGTGCCTGCCTTCTCCCCTGTTGCCTGTTCCTTGACTCCACTAGCCCCTAGAGCTCTATCTAACTCTCTCTTAAATCCATCCAGTGATTTGGCCTCCACTGCCCTGTGTGGCAGGGAATTCCACAAATTCACAACTCTCTGGGAGAAAACGTTTTTTTCTTAACTCAGTCTTAAATGGCCTCCCCTTTTGTCGGTTAATTGGCTCCGGTAAAAATTGTAAATTGTCCCTAGTGCGTGTAGGATCGTGCTAGTGTGCGGGGTGATCGCTGGTCGGCGTTGGACTCGGTTGCTCAAAGGGCGCTGTGTCTCCAAAGTAAAGGAAGCTTTGTCCGTTTAAAGTTAACAGCAGATCCCGTCCGAAGAAGGGTCTCAACCCGAAAGATCGTCTATCAGCCTGAAGGAGGGTCCTGACCCGAAATTCCACCTATCCATGTTCTCCAGAGATGCTGCGTGACCCGCTGAGTTACTCCAGCGTTTTGTGTCCAGCTCTTTCAATAGTCAGTGTTGCTCAGATGCTGCCTTACAAGGAACTGCAGATGCTGCCTTACAAAAAAACCCCACAAAGTGCTGGAGTAACTCAACTAATAAAGGGCCTGTCCCACTTTCACGACCTAATTCACGACCTTTATTACTCGTGGACATTTAACACCAGGCTAGAAAAAACGCCCCGACCTACTTGATGCCACGATTACCTACGACTAGCATCACGGCCTCCTACCTACGACCTCCTATGACCTCGTGACGACCATGCTGCGAGTATGATTCAATTGCCCGACTCATCACCCACACCAAATCCTGGCATCACATCACTCCAGTCCTCAAACAACTTCACTGGCTTCCCATCTCCCACCGGATCACCTACAAAATCCTGATCCTCACCTACAAAGCCCTCCACCATCTGCCCCCCCCATATCTCACTGACTTCCTCTCCCCCTACCAACCCTCACGGTCCCTCAGATCCACATCAGCCGGTCTCCTCTCCATCCACAAGTCCAACCTCCGCAGTTTTGGGGACAGAGCCTTCTCCAGGGCAGCTCCCAGGCTCTGGAACTCCCTCCCCCAACTGATCCGCAATTCTGTGTCCCTCACCATCTTCCAGTCCCGCCTCAAGACCCATCTCTTCACCTCTGCCTATCCTTAGCCCCACGTCCCCCTCCCTTTTCATCTGTGCTTGAATTGTCTCATATTGTGTTTTGAATTGAATTCTGTCTTTAATTTGTGTACTAGTCATGTCTCTACTATTTATTTCATTCCGCTTACCTGCTTTTCCTCTACCTGCTAAATTTTTGTAAGGTGTCCTTGAGACTCTTGAAAGGCGCCCATAAATAAAATGTATTATTATTATTATTAAGGGCAAACTTGGCAGAGGTCGTGAATTAGGTGGTGAAAGTGGGACAGGCCCTTAAAGCTATGTTACTCCGGCACTTTGTGTCTTTTTTAGTGCTCTTCAAAAGCTTGAAAAAGCAACAAAAGTGATCCATTCACTTGATCTATCCTTTCGTTTGTCATTTTCATGCCTTACCCATCCATATTTCTGGTCACCCTCTCCTCGACTCTCAGTCTTAAGAAGGGACTCGACTCGAAACGTCACCGATTAATTCTCTCCAAAGATGCTGCCTGACCCGCTGAGTTACTCCAGCATTTTGTTATCTATCTTTGGTCCGTTCACACCTTGAGTTAGATCACACGTTGCTCAGTTCTTATGTTAGACAATAAACAATAGACAATAGGTGCAGGAGTAGGCCATTCGGCCCTTCGAGCCAGCACCGCCATTCAATGTGATCATGGCTGATCATCCCCAATCAGTTCCTGCCTTCTCCACATATCCCCTGACTCCATTATCTTTAAGAGCCCTATCTAGCTCTCCCTTGGAAGTAAGAGAACTGGCCTCCACCGCCCTCCGAGGCAGAGAATTCCACACACTCACCACTCACTGTGTGAAAAAGTGTTTCCTTATAGAAACATAGAAAATAGGTGCAGGAGTAGGCCATTCGGCCCTTCGAGCCTGCACCACCATTCAATATGATCATGGCTGATCATCCAACTCAACATCCTGTACCTGCCTTCTCTCCATACCCCCTGATCCCTTTAGCCACAAGGGCCACATCTAACTCCCTCTGAAATACAGCCTCAACTACCTTCTGTGGCAGAGTTCCAGAGATTCACCACTCTCTGTGTGAAAAATGTTTTTCTCATCTCGGTCCTAAAGGATTTCCCCTCTATCCTCAAACTGTGACCCCTTGTCCTGGGCTTCCCCAACATCGGGAACAATCTTCCTGCATCTAGCCTGTCCAACCCCTTAAGAATTTTGTAAGTTTCCATAAGATCCCCCCTCAATCTCCTGTTCTAAAGGGATTGCCCCATTCTTAAACTGTGGCCCCTGGTTCTGGACCCCCCCAACATGGGGAACATGTTTCCTGCCTCTAGCGCCTCCAAACCCTTAATAATCTTATATGTTTCAATAAGATGTTGTGCAATGGTTGGAAACGGCATCCATTTGATGAAGGGATGAATTAATTTTAACGACATTGACTGATAGACAAAAGCCGGTGAGGAGAACTCCCCTGGGCCTTCCTCGAATACTGCCCCGTGATCTGTCAAGTGGTCTGATGAGGTAGATGGGTCGTCCACAAGCCCCACCTCGGTACTGGGCTGGAGTGTCTGCTCTGCTGAGGTCTGGAGTTTGATTGCAACCCGTGGCCTTTTGACTCAGCGGTAATAACATCTTCTCGGAGACGTGGCTGGCACTTGGGCACAAAATCAATGCGGCGTTGAGAAATTGCTGCTTTATTGAAGGTGCTACCTTCCAGATGAGGAGCCACCCTGTGAATATACCTGACTGTCCAGGTCAACATTACAGATCGCATTGCATTATCTGAAAGTGATCCTCGATCGGACTTTGCTGCCGTTACCTTAGACTGAATGTTACTCTCTGATCATGTATCTGTGCGCTGTAAACGGCTCGACTGTAATCATGTATTGTCTTTCCGCTAACTGGATAGCACGCAACGAAAGAGAATGGAGCAGCTGGGCTTGTACACTCTGGAGTTTAGAAGGATGAGAGGGTATCTCATTGAAACATATAAGATTGTTAAGTGCTTGGACACGCTAGAGGCAGGAAACATGTTCCCGGTGTTGGGGGAGTCCAGAACCAGGGACCACACAGTTTAAGAATAAGGGGTAAGCCATTTAGAACGGAGACGAGGAAACACTTTTTCTCACAGAGGGTGGTGAGTCTGTGGAATTCTCTGCCTCAGAGGGCGGTGGAGGCAGGTTCGCTGGATGCTTTCAAGAGAGAGCTAGATAGGGCTCCTAAAGATAGCGGAGTCAGGGGATATGGGGAGAAGGCAGGAACGGGGTACTGATTGGGGATGATCAGCCATGATCACATTGAATGGCGGTGCTGGCTCGAAGGGCTGAATGGCCTCTACTCCTGCACCTATTGTCTGTTGTCTATTGCTGCGCATTGCCCGCTTTCACCTGGCTGATACGAGGGCAGAACGATCTACTGTAATACACCGTCTACTGATCCACCGATGGGCAGCTAACACTGTGCAGATGGTGGGGATCAATCTTCAGGTCCTCCTGCTTTGTGTGCCACAGATATTCGCTGCCTTCGCCAGCTGAGTTTTAAAATTACAGATTGAAGCAAACGCACACGGGACTGCGACGGGAAAAACAGTCCGGCTTTAATATATGCGTTTCATGTCCTCATTAAATTTGGAGAATATTAAAATGGTTCTGATCAATCTCTAATTCCATTTTTTGAAAACTCGGTCGCCATGGGAACGGTTACAGACATATTAGTTGTGCCGCTCAGCTCTGGCAACACTTGGGGATCCAATTTAAAAACACGGTGCAGTCATTAATGAAAAATTGTCAAGATTAGTATAATCCTGCGCTTATTATCGGTAAGATCCACCAAATATACTGTGTGCACTCTCTCATGCTCACAAAAGACTCAAACTGCAGCAGTAACATAGAAACATAGACAATAGGTGCAGGAGTAGGCCATTCGGCCCTTCGAGCCTGCACCGCCATTCAATGTGATCATGGCTGATCATCCAATCAACTCAGCGGGTCAGGCAGCATCTCTGGAGAGACAGAATAGGCGACGTTTCGGGTCGAGACCCTTCTTCAGAAATAATATTTCTCTTCTCGAGGGAATGATAATATATTCTGATGTCCTCTTTTATGACCAATTTTGCCATCCACCTCATCAAGTGGAAATCAAACTCAAAATACTACAGATGCTGGAAAGCTGAAGTAATGACAGGAAAAGCTGGAGTAACTCAGCGGGACAGGCAGCATTTCTGGAGAGAGGGAGTGGGTGGCGTTTCGGGTCGAGACCCTTTTTTTCTTGGCATCATTTTCGGCACAGCCATTGTGGGCCGAAGGGACTGTTCCTCCGCTGTACTGTTCCTTCAATGGAGTCTTAAAGGGCTCTTGCAGTCAGTTGAAGTTGAAGGCAGTGAAGAAAGCGAATGGTATGTTGGCATTCATAGCAAGAGGATTTGAGTATAAGAGCAGGGAGGTTCTACTGCAGTTGTACAGGGTCTTGGTGAGACCACACCTGGAGTATTGCGTACAGTTTTGGTCTCCAAATCTGAGGAAAGACATCTTGCCATAGAGGGGGTGCAGATAAGGTTCACCAGACTGATTCCTGCGATGTCAGGACTTTCATATGAAGAAAGACTGGATAGACTCGGCTTGTACACGCTTGAATTTAGAAGATTGAGGGGGGATCTTATAGAAACGTACAAAATTCTTAAGGGATTGGACAGGCTAGATGCAGGAAGATTGTTCCCGATGTTGGGGAAGTCCAGAACAAGGGGTCACAGTTTAAGGATAAGGGGGAAGTCTTTTAGGACCGAGATGAGAAAAACTTTTTCACACAGAGAGGGGTGAATCTGTGGAATTCTCTGCCACAGAAGGTAGTTGAGGCCAGTTCATTGGCTATATTTAAGAGGGAGTTAGATGTGGCCCTTGTGGCTAAAGGGATCAGGGGGCATGGAGAGAAGGCAGGTACAGGATACTGAGTTGGATGATCAGCCATGATCATATTGAATGGCGGTGCAGGCTCGATGGGCCGAATGGCCTACTCCTGCACCTATTTTCTATGTTTCTATGTTTCTATGTTGAAGATAGCGGAGTCAGGGGATATGGGGAGAAGGCAGGAACGGGGTACTGATTGGGGATGATCAGCCATGATCATCCCCAAAGGGTTTCGCCCCGAAATGTTGCCTATTTCCTTCGCTCCATAGGTGCTGCTGCACCCGCTGAGTTTCTCCAGCATTTTTGTCTACCTTGATTTTGTTTCTCTTTCCACAAAGGGTTGCTGCCTGCTAAGTGTTCCTATCTCTTTTTTTTCTCGCTGTGGTGAAATGTCACTCCTTTGGGCAAGAATGGGCAAGAACTCGGAATATATCGTGCTCTTAATGTGGATTAACTTCACAGCGACATTATCAAACGAGGAGACAGCAGGTAAAATACTGAACCTTGCACTCATTAAAGTCTGCTTAGCCGACAGACATTGTTAAACCAACACAGCTGCTACGACAGTTTAATGAAGTCTGGCATCTTGCCTTTCTTTGAAGAACCCATATTTAGATTCCAAAAAATGTCCAAACCTCGGGCACGGTGGCGCAGCGGTAGAGTTGCTGCCTTACAGCAAAAACGCAGCTCCGGAGAAGCAGGTTCGATCCCGACTACGGGCGCTGTCTGTACGGGGTTTGTACGTTCTCCCCGTGACCCGCGTGGGTTTTCTCCGAGATCTCCGAGAAAGGACTGGACAAGCTAGATGCAGGAAAAATGTTCCCAATGTGGGGCGAGTCCAGAACCAGGGGCCACAGTCTTAGAATAAAGGGGAGGCCATTTAAGACTGAGGTGAGAAAAAACTTTTACACCCAGAGAGTTGTGAATTTGTGGAATTCCCTGCCACAGAGGGCAGTGGAGGCCAAGTCACTGGATGGATTTAAGAGAGAGTTAGATAGAGCTCTAGGGACTAGTGGAATCAGGGGATATGGGGAGAAGGCAGGCACGGGTTATTGATTGGGGACGATCAGCCATGATCACAATGAATGGCGGTGCTGGCTCGAAGGGCCGAATGGCCTCCTCCTGCACCTATTTTCTATGTTTCTATGTTTCTATCTTCGGTTTCCTCCCACATTCCAAAGGTTAATTGACGATAAATGTTTTTTTTTAAATTGTCCAGTACAAAATTGTCCAACTTCCAATATAGTCCCTGGTGGACCCTTCAGAAGGTACAAGGTACAAGGTATGTTATATACTGTGAGCTCTAAACGCTCGTGCTCCCCAATAAAGTTACTTTATGAGAGATACAGGGTGGAAACAGGCCCTTTGGCCCACACAGTCCATGCTGAACACTGATCACCCGTTCACATAATAATAATAATAATGGATGGGATTTATATAGCGCCTTTCTAATACTCAAGGCGCTTTACGTCGCATTATTCATTCACTCCTCAGTCACACTCGGTGGTGGTAAGCTACTTCTGTAGCCACAGCTGCCCTGGGGCAGACTGACGGAAGCGTGGCTGCCAATCTGCGCCTACGGCCCCTCCGACCACCACCAATCACTCACACACATTCACACACAGGCAAAGGTGGGTGAAGTGTCTTGCCCAAGGACACAACGACAATATGCACTCCAAGCGGGATTCGAACCGGCCACCTTCCGGTTGCCAGCCGAACACTTAGCCCATTGTGCCATCTGTTCGTGTTATCCCACTATCTCATCTAATTCCTACACACGAGGGGGAAATTTACGGAAGCCAATTGAACTACAAACCTGCACATCTTTGGCATGTGGGAGGAAACCCGCGCAGTCACGGTGTACTAGTTATGTCTCTACTATTTATTTCATTCCCCTTACATGTTTTTCCTCTACCTGCTAAATTTTTGTAAGGTGTCCTTGAGACTCTTGAAAGGCGCCCATAAATAAAATGTATTATTATTATTATTAACGTGCAAACTCCACACTGACAGCACCCGTAGTCAGGATCGAATCTGGGGTCTCTGGCTCTGTGCGGCAGCAGCTCTAACTGCAGCGCCGTCCTACCGCCAAACGGTAAATCAATAATCACATGTACCGGGGTGAAGTGAGATGCTTCGTTTTTGCATACAACCCGGTAAAATCATACAGTCCATTTTTTCCCCATAAATATAAAACCAACAAGGTCAAAGTACCCGAGAGCATTAAAAATAATGGGCGGCACAGTGGCGCATCAGTAGAGCTGCTGCCTCACAGCGCCAGAGACACGGACTCGATCCTGACGACGGGCGCTGTCTGTACGGAGTTTGTACGTTCACCCCGTGACCTGCATGGGTTTTCTCCAGGTGCTCCGGTTTCCACCCACACTCCAAAGACGTAGAGGTTTGCGAGTTAATGGGATTTGGTCAAATTGTAAATCGTCCCCAGTGTGTGTAGGATAGCGCTAGTATAGGAGGTGATCGCTGGTCGACGCGGACTCGGTGGGCCACACGTCCTGTTTCCGCGCTGTCTCTCTAAAGGCTTTGAAGTTATCACTTTAAAGTCTCGTCCCATTTCTCTGTCCGTCTCCTGCTGTTTTCACCTTGCAGGAAGCTCCACGCTGCTTAGTTTAGTAGAGTTTAGTTTGGAGACACAGTGCGAAAACAGGCCCTTCGGCCCACCGAGTCGGCACCGACCAACGATCCCCACACACTAACTCTACCCTACACACACTAGGGACAATTTACATTTGCACCGATCCAATTAACCTACAAACATGTACGCCTTTGGAGCGCGGCAGGAAACCAAAGATCTCGGAGAAAACCCGCGCAGGTCACGGGGAGAGCGTACAAACTCCGTACAGAGAAGCACCCGTAGTCAGGGTCTAGACAATAGATAATAGACAATAGGTGCAGGAGGAGGCCATTCGGCCCTTCGAGCCAGCACCGCCATTCAATGTGATCATGGCTGATCATCCCCAATCAGTACCCCGTTCCTGCCTTCTCCCCATATCCCCTGACTCCGCTATTTTTTAGAGCCCTATCTAGCTCTCTCTTGAAAGCATCCAGAGAACCGGCCTCCACCGCCCTCTGAGGCAGAGAATTCCACAGACTCACCGGAGCTGCAAGCGCTGTGCGGCTGCAACTCCACCGCTGCGCCAGCGTGCCACCTTACCAATAGTTAAAGCCCAAGTCAGCCTCGTTCCACGTAGTGAACTCAGCATTCCTAGCAGGTAGCCAGCCTGTTTAAATGCAGCTGCCCACCCACACAGCCACCACTAAGGTAGGTAGGGGTAGAATCTACCCACAAGGAATTCATGTGCCAATTTACTAATCCCAGCAGTACAGACCAAAGTGTACACAGACCCAAGTGAGCAGACATCAGACCATCAATCACACAGTACTTTCTCTGCTTCCCAATGATTATTCCCAAAGCAATTGCAAGCTGTGTACTACTGAAGAGCTTTCAAAAACGTTCTGGATTGACTGCCCGCTAGAATGGCTAATCCAGTCTGCAGTTGGTGCAGCACGGATAAAACACTTCGCTGTCTCATTTCAATCACATTCTGCTCAGCGGAGATGCTTTGAGCATTGATCAAACCGCCTCCCGACAGCAACTGCACTGCCTGTCAGATCAGCTTCACACTCATCTTGGCTTCTGCTTCACAACACTTCAACCCACCTCTCTACCCTGTTCACCATGCCCAAGCCAACCAGATCCACTGGCCGTGTGAGAAAGAACTGCAGATAGTCGAGGCTGGGACCATCCCAACGTTTAAGATGGTTCATGGATAGTGTGTGTAAGAAAGAACTGCAGATGCTGGTTTAAATAGACGATAGACAATAGACAATAGACAATAGGTGCAGGAGTAGGCCATTCAGCCCTTCGAACAAGCACCGCCATTCAATGTGATCATGGCTGATCATCCCCAATCAGTACCCCGTTCCTGCCTTCTCCCCATATCCCCTGACTCCGCTATCTTTAAGAGCCCTATCTAGCTCTCTCTTGAAAGCATCCAGAGAACCGGTCTCCACCGCCCTCTGAGGCAGAGAATTCCACAGAATTCCACAAATCGAAGGTAGGCACAAAATGCTGTGGTAACTCAGCGGGTTGGGCAGCATCTCTGGAGAGAAGGAATCTGTTCTTATCAGTTTAATATCTTATACACGTCCCTTATCTAGGGACCATATATTAAATTGATTTTTGGAACAGAGAGATGGAATAGGGGCTTGCTCCGTCCACTCCATGCATCGACCTGGCATTACAGAGCCTCTGGGAATGGAATATATATTTTTTGTCTGTAGAATTCTCTGCCTCAGAGGGCGGTGGAGGCGGGTTCTCCGGATGCTTTCAAGAGAGAGCTAGATAGGGCTCTTAAAGATAGCGGAGTCAGGGGATATGGGGGAGAAGGCAGGAACGGGGTACTGATTGGGGATGATCAGCCATGATCTCATTGAATGGCGGTGCTGGCTCGAAGGGCCGAATGGCCTACTCCTGCACCTATTGTCTATTGTCTATTGAATGGGTGATTTTTCGGGTCGAGACCCTTCTTCAGACTGATGTCGGGGGTAGGGGAGGGGGGGGGTGGGAAAAAGATAGAAAGTGGGCGGAGACAGTAGGACTTGTGGGAGAGCTGGGAAGGGGGAGGGGAAGGAGGGAGAAAGCAAGGGCTATCTGAAATTAGAGAAGTCAATGTTCATACTGCTGGGGTGTAAACTACCCAGGCCAAATATGAGGTCCATTGATCGTCTTGTTGCCCGCTCTCATGTGAGAGGAGCAGAATGAGGCCATTCGGCCCATCGAGCCTACTCTGCCCATTCAATCATGGCTGATCCATCTCTCCTTCCTAACCCCATTCTCCTGCCTTCTCCCCGTAACCCCTGACACCCGCACTGATCAAGAATCTATCTGTCCGCATGGAGCGGAGTTCAAATGTCGGGAAAATGAATATGTTAAATGACAGATACTAATTGGCAGCTTGATTGAATGTATTCATGAATTGTACACCTACAACAGCGTTTGGGGACTTCTATATACCCTGCATGTCCTGTCCCTCTGTAATAACCTCCAGCAGAACATGTTTCCAACTCTGGACTCTTCAGGATTCGAGATTTCAATTGTTCTGCCACCGACAGTCATGCCCTTTTATAGCATTCTTGAGAGGCACTTTGAGATATTTGATTAGATTAGCGAGGCAACAGAATTGACATTTGTTACTCCGAAACCCTGCTGTTCAAATGGTGGAGGGGCTTTGGAATCCTCTTGCACAAAATGGCAATGAAAGCGGACTTTAAATACATTAAATGATTCTGGCTTATCGGTATGCCCACCAGACTATGCAAGTCAAATGGGGCAATAGGGTCTCAGCCCCATTTGGGGTTAGCAATGGTGTTAGACAAGGGAGATTTTTGTCCCCAGTCCTTTTTAATCTTCATATTGATGATCTGTCCAAACAATTGAAAGCCTGTAATACTGGGTGCATGATTGGTAATATTTTAGTGAACCATATTATGTATGCAGATGATCTTGTGGTCTTTAGACCATCTAGCGCTGGTCTCCAGCAGCTCCTTACTATATGTTCTGTGTATGGTGTGGAACATGATATTAAATATAATGCTTGTAAGAGTGCTGTTATGGTCTGTAGAACCAAAGAGGATAAATGTCTAAAATTTCCTGATTTTAAATTGTCTGACAACAATCTTAGTGTCTGTAATAAGGTAAAATATCTTGGGCATATTATTACAGAACAAATGACAGATTATGAGGATATTTATAGGCAACGGCGCATGCTGTATGTACAGGTGAATATTCTCTTGCGTAAGTTTGGTGCGTGTACAGATGTGGTGAAGATGTCTCTGTTTAGAGCATACTGCACACCACTCTACACTGCGCACCTGTGGTGGAACTACGGAAAGACAAGTTTGCAGAGACTAAAGGTGGCTTATAATGATGCCATGAGAACACTGCTAAGGAAACCTAGATGGTTTGTGGCTGCAGGAGTCAGTACTTTAGAAGCTATCCTAAGAAATCCTATGTATAAATTCGTTTGCAGGATAAATGACTCTATAAATGTAATTATTGTGGTCAAACATAAGGTTTAGCGCTACACGCTATGAATCCCAGTTGTGGAGACACTGGTATCAGTGTCTCGTTGTAGGACTCTGATCTTTCTTTGTTATTCTGGATTTTGAATCATGTATTGTGTTTTTTGTATCTAAGTTATGATGCTTTTATAAGATTTTATATGTATTTTATGGTGTTTTTTATATGTAATGTGTTTTATGTAATTTGTCCCTGGTCTGGACCTTGAGTCTGAAATAAAGTATTATTATTATTATTATTAATAACCAAGTGATTGGAGGATAGAAACATAGAAACATAGGTGCAGGAGGAGGCCATTCGGCCCATTGAATATGATCACGACTGATCATCCAAAATCAGTACCCCGTTCCTGCTTTCTCCCCATATCCCTTGATTCCGTTAGCCCTAAGAGCTAAATCTAACTCTCTCTTGAATACGTCCAGTGAATTAGCCTCCACTACCTTCTGTGGCAGAGAATTCCACACATGATATAACCATATAACATATAACCATATAACAATTACAGCACGGAAACAGGCCATCTCGGCCCTACAAGTCCGTGCCGAACAACTTTTTTCCCTTAGTCCCACCTGCCTGCACTCATACCATAACCCTCCATTCCCTTCTCATCCATATGCCTATCCAATTTATTTTTAAATGATACCAACGAACCTGCCGCCACCACTTCCACTGGAAGCTCATTCCACACCGCTACCACTCTCTGAGTAAAGAAGTTCCCCTTCATGTTACCCCTAAACTTCTGTCCCTTAATTCTCGTCATGTCCTCTTGTTTGAATCTTCCCTATTCTCAAAGGGAAAAGCTTGATCACATCAACTCTGTCTATCCCTTTCATCATTTTAAAGACCTCTATCAAGTCCCCCCTTAACCTTCTGCGCTCCAGAGAATAAAGACCTAACTTATTCAACCTATCTCTGTAACTTAGTTGTTAAAACCCAGGCAACATTCTAGTAAATCTCCTCTGTACTCTCTCTATTTTGTTGACATCTTTCCTATAATTGGGCGACCAAAATTGTACACCATACTCCAGATTTGGTCTCACCAATGCCTTGTACAATTTTAACATTACATCCCAGCTTCTATACTCAGATGTGGATGGACAGGAAGGTGGAGTTGGGGTTAAAGTCAGGTCAACCATGGTCGTATTACAAGGTGAAGGAGTGTGTAGGGAGGAACTGCAGACGCTGGTTTACACCGAAGACAGGCACTAAATGCTGGAGTAACTCAGCGGGACAGGCAGCATCTCTGGAGAAAACAGCTTTGCTCAGTCTGCCATTGTGATCTCACGGTGGTTAAATTCTTTAAGTCTTCCCTGCCATTCCCACACTGACCTTTCTGTCCTGGGCCTCCTCCACTGTCAGAGTGAGGCCCAACACAAATTGGAGGAACAGCACCTCATATTTCGCTTGGGCAGCTTACGATATGAACGTTGATATGAACGTTGATTTCTCTAACTTAAAGTGACCCTTGCTTTCCCTCTCTCTATCCCTCCCCATTCCTAGTTCTCCGACTAGTTTTACTGTCTTCCTGATTAAATATTACTGATTGTATGCCGCCTTGTCACCTTCCCCTCAGCTAACAATGAACCATTCTACATTTCCTTGTCACTATCTGCTTTGATCTATCGTTTTCACACCTTACCCTTCTCTATCTCTAGACTCCCTCTCCCCTGACGCTCAATCTGATAAAGGGTCTCGACCCAAAACGTCACCAATTCCTTCTCTCCGAAGATGTTGCCTGTCCCGCTGAGTTACTCCAGCACTTTGTGTCCATCTCCAGACATGCTGCCTGGCCTGCTGAGTTACTCCAGCACTTTGTGTCTTTTTTTGGCAAACCAGCATCTGCAGTTCCTTGTGTGTCCACTTGGTCACCCCGGCAGAGTCCAAGTAAGGAAAAGTGTGGGAATATGGATGACCTGCAGTCTAGTGGTGGGAATATGAGTGATTGCTTAACAAGTTGTAGATGCAGTCAAATTGGTAGGCCAAGGAAAAAAGGGTCTCAACCCAAAACGTCACCTATTCCTTCTATCCACAGATGCTGCCTGCCCTGCTGAGTTACTCCAGCATTATGCATCTATCTTCAGTTTAAACCAGCATCTGCAGTTCCTTCCAACAAAATGTAGATATAGCTCAATATTTGCGCGATGATTATCGATACCCTTATCTAATATAAGATCTAGTCATCTCAGCTATGGATTTTCTCCCAGCCTTTCGGAGAGAGTCATCTGGATATCTGCTGCCCGCTGCAAGGAAAAAAAGGTTCCTGATATGAACAGCCCACTAATAGCCCAGAGGTGTAGTTTTAATGATTAAGGCTTCACTGAAAGATGTTTAATCTCCTGATTATTTTTACTCACACTGAGGAAGATACGATAGCTTTGCTGAATTGTAAACCCATTAATGAAACTAATCACCAGGCGCGAATCAACCCATGAATAAATCAACACTCACTCAAAAGAATGAATTGAATACCTCTCTTGCTGCAACGGAGGTGACCTCATTCTGCACGACTTGCCAAAAACAAATGTGTGGTGGACTGCACACCATTTGTCCTCTGGTAGTGCATTGAATTACAATCTCCTCATTCATTTAACAGCATTCTTGGATGGATGTCATTGAACCCGAGGACATTGGCAGCATTTGAGGGCCCAAGCTAAAGGTTGAGTCTGGGCAGGCTAGGACTTCATTCCAAGGAGCACAGGAGGCTGAGGGGTGATGGTACAGAGGTGTATAAGTTTCATGAGGGAAATAGTTTTGGGTGAATGCATAGAGTACTCCTATACATAGAACTGTCTACTGCTATAGTTCACTATAATGTATAATGACGGCACATTGTTTAGAGACCAGGAGGGTGTAAAATATTCCAGGGAGCTTCACAGGAACATTACGTTAGGTTTAGGTTTATTAATATTCTTTCTGCCATATCTGACAATTGATAACAGAATGTGTAGGAAGGAACTGCAGATGCTGGTTTAAACCGAAGACAGATACAAAAAGCTGGAGTAACTCAACGGGTCAGACAGCATCTCTGGGGAAAAGGAAGAGGTGACGTTTCGGGTTGAGACCCTTCTCCAGACTGAGCCAGGGGAAAAGGTTCTCGTTCCCCTTTGATCTCTCATTATCACACCTTGCCCTTCCGTATCTCTCTATCTCCCTCTCCCCTGACTCTCATTCTGAAGAAGGGTCGTGCTAGACCCGATACGTCAGCTATTCCTTTCTCCAGAGATGCTGCCTGACCCGCTGAGTTAAGGGCCTGTCCCACTTGGGCGGCATTTGCGCCTCACGCTGGCGGCGCGCGAAGAATTTGCGAATCCCAAAATCCTGTCACTGCAGGCCGCGCATCACTGCAGACCGCGCATCACTAAGTCACCATGCACCATGCGTCTGCAATGCACGCCGTGTGCGCGTAATACACGCCATGCGCGCATCACTTATTTCGCGTAAATGACGCGCGAATTACGGCGAAATGAATGCACAGAATAAGCAGCTCAGTTCTCCAGATGAAAAATATGCTATCGTCAAATTAGACTGCTGTGACCACAGAATGGAGCGACCGTTAGATGTAATTTCCCTTCTAATTAAGTTAACAGGAAAGATTATCCAAATTACAAATAAATTGGCGCAAATAAATAGCCTCCTTTTCCTTTCTCAGATGCTGTGAGCAATCTCTATTAATCATAAACATTGAAGCTTGCTCATGTTTTCCGCCCGTGGTTTAACTCGCACATTGTCATTGTCATTTTCCGCACGACAACACGACTCTAATCTCGTGAACGATAGATCTGCGGCAAGCCAATCAAGAACAAAATGAGTGGGAGGAACTGCAGACGCAGGTTTAAAAAAAAACGAAGGCGAGACACAAAAAAGCTGGAGTAACTCAGCCGGGACGGGCAGCGTCTCTGGAGGAGAGGAACAGGTGACGTTTCGGGTGGAGGCCCTTCTTCAGACTGGGAGTCAGGGGAAGAGGGAAACGACAGATATAGATGTAGATATAGAGAGTGAGAGTAGATATAGAGAGGTGATATAGAGAGATGTTGAACAAATGGATGAAAGATATGCAAAACAAAAGGCAACAATGATAAAGGAGACAGACCATTGCTACATAGCTATGGTCTAGGTGCAAAAAGTCACAGACAACGAGACTCAACATAGTCATACAGTCAAAGAGTGATACAGTGTGGAAACAGGCCCTTCAACCCAACTTGCCCACACCGGCCAACATGTCCCAGCTACACTTGTCCCATCTGCCCAAGTTTGGTCCATATCCCTCCAAACTTGTCCTATCCATGTACCTGTCTAACTGTTTCTTATGTTGGGATAGTCCCTGCCTCAACTACCTCCTCTGGCAGCTTGTTCCATACACCCACCACCCTTTGTGTGAAAATGTTACCCCTCAGATTCCTATTAAATCTTTTCCCCTTCAACTTGAACGTATGTCCTCTGGTCCTCGATTCCCCTACTCTGGGCAAGAGACTCTGTGCGTCTCCCCGATCTATTCATGATTTTATACATTTTACGAGATTGCCCCTCATCCTCCTGTGCTCCAAGGAGTAGATTCCCAGCCTGCTCAACCTCTCCCGATAGCTCAGACCCTCTAGCCCTGGCAACATCCTCGTAAATCTTCTCTGTACCCTTTCCAGCTTGACAAGGCAACAAGGCAACAATGAGTGGGAGTCCCGTGCTAGACCTCTTACTGAAGAAGAGTCTCGACCCGAAACGTCACCTATTCCTTCGCTCCATAGATGCTGCCTCACCCGTTGAGTTTCTCCAGCATTTATGTCTACCTTACTTAATCTGTGATCGTTTCGCAGCGGGCTCCGGTTTGCAAAGTCCATGCAGAGAATCTGCAACGAAAGAGGTCCATGACTGAAATTCCACCTCGTTTTGCTTCTGATTTATTACCTTCAGCATTTTTGCCTGGAGGCAATCATCGTAAACTCCTAATGAATTGCCCAGACTGCCGCGCCAGTGCAGCTAAATGAAGTATAAGGTAATCATATTTCCTGATTTAAAAAAAAAGTATAACAAAATCCTGGGCCCTGGATTACTGCCAAATTATAAAGGCACACATCGCATTATATTCGTATTACAAAACTCAAAGTAGATGATTATTCAGGGTAGCAACATTGCCGCTTCCTCATTTACATCAGGTCAGGCCAAGATGAAGTGCTGCCTTCTCTCCGAGCCAGTCGACACAGCAACGGGCTCAAGTCGTGGATATTTTTAGAAAAACTCAGTGCCATCCCAACCATTCGAGAGTGCAGCAAGTTACACACAAACGCAAGTGAGACCAAAGCGTAGGCTCGGCGACCGCTTCGCCCAACACCCCCCGCTCAGTCCGCACTAACCAACCTGATCTCCCGGATGCCCAGCACTTCGACTCCTCCTCCCATTCTGAATCTGACCTTTCTGTTCTGGGCCTCCTCCATTGCCAGAGTGAGGCCCAGCTCAAATTGACAATTGACAATAGACAATAGACAATAGACGCAGGAGTAGGCCATTCGGCCCTTCGAGCCAGCACCGCCACTCAATGTGATCATGGCTGATCATCCCCAATCAGTACCCCGTTCCTGCCTTCTCCCCATATCCCCTGACCCCGCTATCTTTAAGAGCCCTATCTAGCTCTCTCTTGAAAGCATCCAGAGAACCCGCCTCCACCGCCCTCTGAGGCAGAGAATTCCACAGACTCACAGAGTGTCTCCTCATCTCCGTTCTAAATGGCTTACCCCTTATTCTTAAACGGTGGCCCCTGGTTCTGGACTCCCCCAACATCGGGTTTCCTGCCTCTAGCGCGTCCAAACCCTTAATACTCTTATATGTTTCAATAAGATACCCTCTCATCCTTCTAAACTCCAGAGAATACAAGCCCAGCCGCTCCATTCTCTCAGCATATGACAATTGCAGGAACAACACCTCGTATTTCGCTTGGGTAGTTTACACCCCAGCGGTATGAACATTGACTTCTCTAATTTCAGGGGGTCCTTGCTTTCTCCCTCCTTCCCCTCCCCTTCCCAGTTTTCCCACAGAGCCTAATGCCTCCGCCTCTTTCTTTATTTTTCCCACCCCCACCCACCCACCCCCCGACATCAGTCTGAAGAAGGGTCTCGACCCGAAACGTTGCCTATTCCTTTTCTCCATATCTCCAGCATTTTTTCTGTCCAAGCATAATTTCACATCATTTCTTCTTCAAAATACATTTTGTAAAGTTACATGAAAAACTATCTGGCATCGGTCTTTCAAATTGCAATGCGGTTATGCTTCTTTGCTTTCAGCGGGATCTAATAAATACAAGTTAATAGATGCCACTGGGCTACAGAGGAAACATTCAATCAGCAATGTCAAAAGCCCCGACTGTTTTAACTGTTGCATTAAAATTCAGGTGTACTTTCCTTCACTTTGTATCATCAATTTCTACAGTTGCCAAACGTAGACAGCGTGGACTGACGCAAAATGCTGGAGTAACTCAGCGGGGCAGATCGCATCTTTGAACAGAAGGAATGGGTGACGTTTCGGGTCGAGACCCTTCTTCAGTCACCTATTCCTTCTCTCCTGAAATTGCTGCCTGTCCCGCTGAGTTACTCCAGCAATCTGTGCCTGGATCAGCAAACTCAGCACACGTGAGCTGCCAGCTTTGACTGCAACGAGGTCAGGGGTGGCACGTTGGCGCAGCGGTAGAGTTGCTGCCTTATAGCGTTTACAGCGTTGGAGACCCGGGTTCGATCCTGACGACGGGTGCTGTCTGTATGGAGTTTGTACGTTCTCCCCGTGACCCGCGTGGGTTTTCTCCGAGATCTTCGGTTTCCTCCCACACTCCAAAGACGCCCAGATTTGTAGGTTAATTGGCTTGGTGTAAGCCTAAATTGTCCCTGTAAAGTGTGTGCAGTGTGCAGGGATCGCTGGTTGGTGCAGACTCGGTGGGCCGAAGGGCCTGTTTCCGCGCTGTATCACAAAATCAAACTAATCTTTTCCTACGGTGGACACAAAAATGCTGGAGTAACTCAGCGGGCCAGGCAGCATCTCTGGAGAGAAGGAATGGGTGACGTTTCGGGCCGGGGCCCTTCAGACCCGATAAACGTCACCCATTCCTATTCTCCAGAGACGGTGCCTGTCCCGCTGAGTTACTCCAGCATTTTTGTGTCTACCTTCGATTTAAACCAGCATCTGCAGTTCTTTCCTACTAATCTTTCCCTACATTTTGTTTGGGACCACAGGGAGGTCGATTGGAAATAAAACTCTGAATGTACTCAGGGGCCAATATGAACGAAACAAAACAAACCTTGCAATCTGATGGGAGTTAACATCCGGCTTCTCTGGAAATCACTTTAATCATTATTTACTGTCACTCCACCACTTTACAGCAAGATTACAAGATGGTTTATTTTGATTTAATGGGCCTGTCCCACTGAGGCGATTTGTTTAGGCAACTACAGGCGACTAGTTTGTCGCCTCATGTTCGCCGTGAGTCGCCTCCTCAGTCGCGCAAAAAGTCGTAGCGTCTTTCTGGCCGCCGCTAAATTTTCACCACGTTGAAAAAAATTTTGGCGGCAGTGGCTTTTTGATGCCAATGAGCGCTGCTTGACTTCTCCTGACGTAGGTTGTCGCCGGTTTTTCGGCGACCTGCTACGTCTATGACAGTCGCCGAGAAAATCGGCAGGCCCAGTACAGGATGGAACGATCGGCAGGTACAAGGGTATTACTTTCCCCTCTTGTTTTGTTCGACAGCAAAGAGTTGAATTCGAAAACACCAATTCCATTAAATGAAGTGAACAGCCCCTTAGTCTAAACACAAACACACCTGCTTCATTTCACAGTCAAACTCAACTCCGCTCACAGGCAATAACTCTCCAGACAAGATTATCCCCCGGAACAGAGTTAAATATTACTTTGAGGAGATACGACTTCATGGGCAGAAAACCGACACTAGAATTTCACATTATTTATTCTCAATTTCCCAAGGATAAGTGATTATACCTACACCAGGCCTGTCACTTATTTGGCCTTGAACTTGGACATGTTCAATGATGCCAAAGTGATTTACCCTCTTTGAGAGTGGGAGGGGGAAAAGGGGGAGTGGGAGGGGGAAAGGGAGAGTGAGATGGGGAGGAGGTGAGGGAGAGGGAGAGAGGAGGGGAAGGGAGATGGGGATTGGGGTGAAGAGGGGTGGGGAGGGATGGAGATGGAGGGAAGGGGAAAAGGAAGGGGGATGGGAAGAGAGGGGAGGGAGGGAGGGGGATGGAGGGGGAGGGAGGGGGGGAGAAGGGAGAGAAAGGGGAGAGGGGGAGGGACGGGGGAGAAAGGGGAACAGGGGGAGCAGGGGGAGGGGGAGGGGGAGAAGGGGAGGGAGGGGGGAGCAGGTGGAGGGGGAGGGGGAGAGGGGAAGAAGAGGAGAGAAGGGGGAGAAGTGACAGGGGAGGAGGAGAGGGGAGAGAGAGGAGGGGGGGGGAGAGGGAGGGCAGAGAGGAGAGAGAGAAGGGAAGGAAGAGAGGGGTAGAGTGAGAGAGAGAGGTGGAGGGGGAAAAAGGGGCAGATGAAGGTGAGGAAGAGGAGGGAGAGAGAGGGACAGAGAGACGAGGGGGGGGGGGGGGGGGGAAGGAAGTGAAGGATAGTATGCGCATGCCCAGAGTTAGTCCACTGTGTAGACACAACACTAGTGTTTTTCACACTAAAATTCTACCATTTTCCCAGTTATTTTTATAGTCTCGGCTGTTCCACTGTCCGCACATTCTCATTCAAATGAGGTTTTCACATTCTAAAATTGAATACTAAATGGAATAATCTCCGAAGCCTGCGAGCAGCTAAAATATCTAATAATTGATCACACACTTAATACAATTAATGTTGATTAAGTTGTTGAAGCATTGATGTAGAGCCAATCAACACTGACAGCCGGCAGGAACAGATTGGCAAACTTCTCCTTTGTTGGGAGGATGCCTGGGGTCCAAGGACAGGGTTGCCAACTTTCTCGCTCCCAAATGAGGGACAAAAGGTGCCGCGCTCGGCTAATACTGGACAGCCGGCAGCCCGACGTACGACTGACACGCATAAGGGGGCCTGAAGTTGGATGGGAGATGAATCACTCTTGCCTCGTGGCGTCGACAGCACACGCAACAAGCACGCACGCTGCTATAGACAATAGACAATAGACAATTCCCCCCTCACAATACACAATAGACTAAGACAATAGGTGCAGGAGTAGGCCATTTGGCCCTTCGAGCCAGCACCGCCATTCAATGTGATCATGGCTGATCATCCACAATCAGTACCCCGTTCCTGCCTTCTCCCCATATCCCCTGACTCCGCTATCTTCAAGAGCCCTATCTAGCTCTCTCTTGAAAGTTGTATCAGATCTAGGATCTGTCTGAAGGCGTGCACTCTGGTGACTACAGAACACAGATGTTCCTTGACTTACGATATTTCGACACGATATTTCGACACGATATTTCGACTACGATGGTGCAAAAGGGATACACATTCAGTCAAAACCGTATTTCACTAGCCTGGCCTCGTGCAGCATCGGCCTGCGTGGATAATTTAAGCGGTAATGCTTTACTGTCTCATTAAAATTGCTTTCCTGTGGGATATTTAGATTTAAGCCTGCTCTGTTGAGCAGATGCACTCGCTCGCCCGAACTGGCTTGTTAGTATCTCACGCTAGCCTGGGTGGGTGGGGGTGGGGTTGGGTGTGGGGGTGGGATGGGGATGGGGTTGGGGGTGGGGTTGGGCTGGGGGTGGGGGTGGTAATGGGGTGGGGTAGGTGGGGGTGGGGGTTTGGGTGGGGAGGGGTGGGGAGCGGTGGGGGTGGTGTGGGGTGGGAGTGGGGGTGGGGTAGCGGGTGAATGGAACAAAGGGTAGCGGGTGAATGGAACGAGATGCCAGAGGAGGTAGCAATTAGACAGGTACATGGGTAGGACAGGTTCAGAGGGATATGGCAATATAAAATGGACAATAGACAATAGGTGCAGGAGTAGGCCATTCAGCCCTTTGAGCCAGCACCGCCATTCAATGTGGTTATCCACAATCGGTACCCTGTCCCTGCCTTCTCCCCATATCCCTTGACTCCACTATCTTTATGAGCTCTATCTAACTCTCTTGAAAGCATCCAGAGAACTGGCCTCCACTGCCTTCTGATGCAGAGAATCCCACAGATTCACAACTCTCTGGGCAAAAAAGTTTCTCCTCATCTCTGTCCTAAATGGCCGACCCCTTATTCTTAAACTGTGTGTGGCCCCTGGTTCTGGACTCCCACAACGTCAGGAACATGTTTCCTGCCTCTAGCGTGTCCAATCCCTTAATATTAGAACGGCGACAAGGAAACACTTTTTCTCACAGAGAGTGGTGAGTCTGTGGAATTCTCTGCCTCAGAGGGCGGTGGAGGCAGGTTCTCTGGATGCTTTCAAGAGAGAGCTAGATAGGGCTCTTAAAAATAGCGGAGTCAGGGGATATGGGGAGAAGGCAGGAACGGGGTACTGATTGGTGATGATCAGCCATGATCACATTGAATGGCGGTGCTGGCTCGAAGGGCCAAATGGCCTACTCCTGCACCTATTGTGTATTGTCTATTGTCTAATATGGCAGGTGGGACTAGTGTAGATGGAGCATGTTGGTTGGCGTGGGCGAGTTGGGTTGAAGGGCCTGTTTCCACGCTGCATGTCACTTTGGCATATCACAGCTACTGCCTTACCACTGTCTAATTCAAAGAATTCAATATGGTTGGCAACACATGGCCCCATGCTATTGAAAGCCAGGCTGAATATACTTGTTTATTTTTGCTTCCCGGATATTTTCCTGTAGTGCTTTTAATTAAGGATTGAATTTATGTTAGTATAACTGTGCTCGATTTAATGTTGTGTAGTTCCATGTATTGTATTTATCTCCGCACTTAAGCACGCAAATCACACCCACTGACTGATATTTCATTCCCTTTTTAAAGAAAGATATGCAAAAGTGCCTGATATCTTTTCCCTCCATTTTAATGTCTTTTAGATGGTACCAAAGTGATTTCAGTCGAAATCACGGATTTTAATACAAATCTTCCCTGGGATAATAACAAATTGAATTTAAACGCGGTAAAGCACCCAGAGGAACAATTTCCCAGCAAAATTCAAACTGCGCCTCAGATGCAGAAATTAGGTGAGTGTATCAAAAGCTTGAAGGAATTTTTATAACGTAGTTTGGAAAAAAAAAAGATTTAAAGAACTTGAAATGTCATCACTATGCAAATTTCTGCGCTCATCACTAGCATTCCCTTGCAAATTCAAGCACAGGTAATTGGTATAATGCGATGGATATGTTCCTAGCAAGCCTGGCGTTATTGAAAGTCGTCACTACAGCAATTTCAGGTAGTCCTTGCTTTCTCCCTCCTTCCCATCCCCTTCCCAGCTCCCCGACAAGCCTACTTAGATTAGATTAGATTAGATTCGTTTATTGTCATTCAGACCTTTCGGTCTGAACGAAATTTTGTTTCCCTGCAGTCATACATATAATAAAAATGACAAAAACACACAATCAACACAAATTTAACATCCACCACAGTGAGTTCACCAAACACCTCCTCACTGTGGTGGAAGGCAAAATCTTAAAGTCTCTGTCTCTTCCCTCTTTGTTCTCCCTCTGCACCGAGGTGATCCAGGCTCCAGATGTTGTGACCCCACCGGGTGATGGTAAGTCCCGCGGCTCAACCGTGCTCCGCGAACGGGCCGGTTCAAACTCCGCGGGTGGTCGCTGCCGCCGCCACAGCTTCGGGGCCGAGCCGGGTCTCCGCTGCCGCTGCATCCGCTACAGCTCCGGGTCCGAGTTGGGTCTCCACTGCCGCCGCCGCCTCCGCATCAGTCTGAAGAGGGGTCTCGACCCAAAACGTCGCCTATTCCTTCGCTCCACAGATGCTGCCTCAGCCGCTGAGTTCCTCCACCATTTTTTGTCTACCTATCGATTTTTTTCCCCGCATCTGCAGTTCCTTCTTAAGCACGACAGCAGAGCAGGCTGTTCAAACACGGACTGAAACGGGTTTTCCTGACGGCAATTGTGCTGGGACCAGTGCTGATCGCTTGATACAAAGAGCCTGCCCGCAAACCCGTTAATCATGTCGTAACCATTTACGGTTGCGGAGAAAACGAAGAACTGCAGGTGCAGGTTTACGCAAAAAGGACACAAAGTGCTGGAGTAACTCGACGGATCAAGCAGCATCTCTGGAGAACCCAGACAGGCGTCGGATGGCGGGTGCGAACGGAATGGAGGTGACGGCTGCAAAGGGGCCTTTGTGGCCAGCGGTAGCTGGGGCCGTACAATGGCAGCTCTTGCGTATGGATTCAGTGGCTGTTCTGTACATTCGGTACCGACCGTGGCGATCGCGCTTATGTACACGGATAGCTTTGCTGATCTGCACGCATAAAATATATTTCACTGCACTTGGTACACCTGACAATAAAGAAACCATTGAACCGAGGTGACATTTCAGGTCGGAATCAGTCTGAAGAAGGGACTCGATCTCAAATGTCAGTTAGTCTTCAGAGATGTAGAAACAAAGAATCGCAGATGCTGGTTAACGCAAAAAAGGACACAGAGTGCTGGAGTAACTCAGCGGGTCAGGCAGCATCTCTGGAGAACATGGATAGGTGACGTTTCACAGAGTGCTGGAGTAACTCAGCGGGTGCAGCAGCATCTATGGAGCTAAGGAAATAGGCAACGTTTCAGGCCGAAACCCTTCTGGGTTTCGACCCGAAACGTTGCCTATTTCCAGAAGGGTTTCGGCCCGAAACGTTGCCTATTTCCTTAGCGTTGCCTATTTCCGAAACGTTGCCTATTTCCATGTTCTCCACAGATGCTGCTGCACCATAACTCAGCGGGTCAGGCAGCATCTGTGGAGAACATGGATAGGTGACGTTTCACAGAGTGCTGGAGTAACTCAGCGGGTCAGGCAGCATCTGTGGAGAACATGGATAGGTGACGTTTCACAGAGTGCTGGAGTAACTCAGCGGGTCAGGCAGCATCTGTGGAGAACATGGATAGGTGACGTTTCACAGAGTGCTGGAGTAACTCAGCGGGTCAGGCAGCATCTGTGGAGAACATGGATAGGTGACGTTTCACAGAGTGCTGGAGTAACTCAGCGGGTCAGGCAGCATCTGTGGAGAACACGGATTGATGATGTTTCGGGTCCAGACTCTTCTTCAGACTGCTGTGTTCTCCAGAGATACCGCCTGACCTGCTGAGTTACTCCAGCACTTTGTGTCCTTTCGAGTTATGGAAATATGCCCTGTGGCAGAACTATCTGTACATACTGTGCACGACACTAATGATAAGCCATCCACAAGAACTCGGCATTAACAATTACAAAGCTCTTTGAATAGAGGCCATCTATCTCGAGTATCTGTCTGTGTCTGCAATAACCGTGTCACATGCCTCCGATTTAATGGCTTTGTTTAGAGATACAGTGCAGAAACAGGCCCTTCGGCCCACCGAGTCTGCGCTGACCAGCGATCCCCGCACATTAACACTATCCTACACACACTAGGGACAATTTACAATTTTACCAAAGTCAATTAACTTACAGACCTGTACGTCTTTGGGGTGTGGGAGGAAACCGAAGATCTCAGAGAAAACCCACGCAGGTCACGGGGAGAAAGTACAAACTCCGTACAGACAGCGCCCGTAGTCAGGATCGAACCCGGGTCACTGGCGCTGTGAGGCAGCAACTCTACCGCTGTGCTGTCCAAAAGATTTTGAACATTTCAAAATCCAGCGGCGACAAAAAAAAATGTTGCCACACTTGGAAAAAACACCGCACGTCGCATGTCATCACGCTGCGTATTTTTCGGCGGGCTGATACGTCAGTCAATGATGCCGGCAGTCGCCAAAAAAACCGCCAAGTGGGACAGGCCCTTCAGCCTTCCACAGTGATTCTCGGTTTCCTCCTTTTCAAGAATTGGAGGCCAAGTTTCTTCCACAATGACTTAAGGGCCCTTGGATTCCCTGTACATAAAGAATGAAAGGACTATTGAATGGTGTGCAGTTGTGTTCACACCCATTGACAACCCACCACACAGACCAGACTCCCCACCATTGACTCCATCTAGACTTGAAGCTGCATCGGGAAATCAGCCAACAGAATCAAAGACTTGGCCCAACACGGTCATTCCTCCTTCTCCCCACTCCTGTCGGGCAGACGGTACAGAAGCTTGAAGGAGCGCACCGCCAGACTGAAAACAGCTTCTAACGCGTCTACTTCCCGAGAGGGCTTTGGATGTTCGGCATGTCCCCTACAACTCTCACCAATGTCCACACATGCACCATGTCGAGATGCGTCACAGCTCGGTTTGAGAACAGCCCCAAGCTTTTCGCTACACCTCTGTACACATGACAATAATAGAATTAAACTTATTGCAAGGTCAGAGCTGAATCTGCGTGCAATACCCCGTTAATGTATTTGAAGTCTTCAGGGCCTGTCCCACTTAGGCGATTTTCCAGCAGACTGTCAAGTTTGTGGCACTCGCCTGAAAAACCGGGAACTGGAACGGCTACTGTCAGAGTGGAACACACATGCGCACGCACGCACGCAGCACGCGCACGCACGCACACACACACACACACACACACACACACGCACGCACGCACGCACACACACACACACACACACACACACACACACAAACACACGCACGCACGCACACACACACACACACACACACACACACACACACACACACACACACACACACGCACACACACGCACACACGCATGCACGCACACACACACACACACACACACACACACACACACACACGCACACATCACTAAGGCAGGGGCCAGGGAAAGCGGGGGAGCGCTGTCTGAAATTCACACGGTGGAAAGCCAAGGTGATACAGACACACACCGCGATGAACAGGAAGGTTAAGACGGCTTGCACAGTGTACGGTAAGTCCTTTAAAAGAGCGGGGAGGGGGGGGGGGAAGGGAGAAGGGGAGAGAAGGCGAGAGATGGGGGGGAGAAGGAGTGGAGACACTTTTAAAAAGCCATACAACTTTTAATAAGCCAGAGATACACAGCTGTGAAGTTTGGCGGACATTTAACAATAGTGGTCGGTTTTCCTTGGTTCTGAAAACTCGTGCTTACGTTTTTTTTTTCCCCAATGAAAATGCCCGGTCAGCTAAGGAGTTTAACTAAAACTACCTACGACTACCTCGACTGCCCGTAACCACATGCCGACCCCACTACAACTGCACCTACGACTACAGGATTATCGATTTTCACCATGGCGACCAATTTTCAACATGTTGAAAAATTTGCGGTGACCATACTGAGGCTGCAGCTAGTTCCCAGAATGCGGGAACTCCTCGCGAACATGCAGGAGACTCACCAGAGACCACCCGCGAACATGTAGCGACCATGAGGCAAACACAGAGTCTCCTGCACTCGCCTAAGTGGGACAGGCCCTTGACCCAAAGGGATAAAGTTCATGTTCATAATTTCTAGGAGCAGAATAAGGCCATTCGGCCCATTGAGTCTGCTCCGCCATTCAATCATGGCTGTTCTATCTTTCCCTGTCAACCCCACTCTCCTGCCTTCTCTACATAACCACTGATACCCGTACTAATCAAGAATCCGTCAATCTCCACCTTAAAAAATATCCATTGACTTGGTGCGTAGGAAGGAACTGCAGATAGACACAAAGTGCTGGAGTAACTCAGGGGCTATGGGGAGAAGGCAGGAACGGGGTACTGATTGGGAATGATCAGCCATGATCACGTTGAATGGCGGTGCTGGCTCGAAGGGCCGAATGGCCTACTCCTGCACCTATTGTCTATTGTCTATTGTCTACTATGGCAGGTGGGACTAGTGTAGATGGAGCATGTTGGTTGGCATGGGCGAGTTGGGCTGAAGGGCCTGTTCCCACGCTGCATGACTCTATTGTCTATTCACAGGCAGCATCTCTGGAGAGAAGGAACGGGTGACGTTTTGGGTTGAGACCCTTCTTCAGACTCACTTCCGACGAAATTTCCCGACCCGAAACGCCACCCATTCCTTCTCTCCAGAGATGCTGCCTGTCCCGCTGAGTTACTCCAGCATTTTGTGTCTGTCTTCCGTTGATTTGGCCTCCACAAGTCATCATAAAAGAGCCTATTTCATCAACATCAGTATTCACGTCGCTCCAAATACCAACTCCTGGGCTGTCGATTTACGGTCGACTTTAAGAATGCTGGAAACAGCCCAAACCCATTCTACACGAGCTCCAAAAAAGACATTTCAATCACAGGTCTAACTGGGCTGGAGGATAAACACTGAGCCATTTGTTCTGCTTGACATCAATGGGCGTTGAGAATCAATGGCCTGGTACCGAATAACTCCAAACCCACGAGATTGAAAACTCGACATGTAAATTCATCGGAGAATGTATTACCTGCTGAAAAGTCCCCCTCTTTTAAAATTACATCATAAACGATACACAGCGTCGGACGGAACTGCAGGTGCTGGTTTAAACCGAAGATAGACGCAAAATTCTGGGGTAACTCAGCGGGACAGACGGGTAGCATCTCTCGAGAGAAGGAACGGGTGACATTTCGGGTGGAGACCCTTCTTCAGACTGTAAATGATAACTCTTCCATCTATAAATGAGACACAAGTGTCTCAGACATTCAGGAAAAGTCACTTACGTTGCACGAGTTCAAACTGTCTTTGACAACTTGAGGAAAAAAGTGCAAAAATATTACCCTTCACCGTGTATTGTACACTGGCCTAATCATTTATTTAGTGGAAGGACATATAAATTTCCAAATGTCATACTCATCCTTATCCTCATCCGTCTTCCTGGCAGTTCTGTTTACCGCTGTTGAAGTTAATCTTATATCATATCCAGCATATGCCAAAGGATCTCCCAAACTGGGGTGAATTATTATGAGCGGGATTCCATGTCTTAAAACAAATTGAAACTTCTTGTTATTCTGTCAATATGCATTTGTTCAAGAAAATTCCATTTTAACCAGCCCCAGATCCACACCTTCTCAATGTTGACATTGAGATTGCAAAGCAGAATACGCAACTGCGCATTTTGTCACTGGGACGGCCCGAGTTACAAACGATCGCAGATAGACACAATGAATGAATGAATGAATGAATGAATGAATGAATGAATGAATGAATGAATGAATGAATGAAAACTTTATTGTCATTTCAGATATACACCTAGACACAGTGCACCTTGAACGAAATTTCGTTGCATTTGACTCTCCAATCAGGTAAATAGTAAAAGTAAAAGTGCTAGGTGCGTCCATAAAAATGCCTCATGTGCATAGGTTCTGTAAAATAAATATATATAAAAAGTTTTTAAAAAGTGTCGATATTTAAAAAGTTCTAGCCTCGGTTTTGCTGGAGTAACTCAGTGGGTCAGGCAGCAACTCTGGAGAAAAAGGACTGGGTGACGTTTCGGGGCGAGACCCTTCTCAGTTCAGTTCGGTTTAGTTTATTGTCATGTGTACCGAGGTACAGTGTAAAGGGCCTGTCCCACTTGGCGATTTGTTATGGCGACTGCCGGCGTCATATCGGTGTCGACAAAAGATTTTGAACATTTCAAAATCCAGCGGCGACAAAAAAAAAGGTTGCGACTCTTGAAAAAACACCGCGCGCCAATGCGTCATCACGCCGCAACTTTTTCGGTGACCTGATCCGTCAGTCAACGGTGCCAGCAGTTTCCGAAAAAAACGGCAAGTGTGACAGCCCCTTAAAGCTTTTATTGCGTGCTAACCAGTCAGCGGAAAGACGATACATGGTTAAGGGACTGTCCCACTGCGGCGACCTAATTGGCGAGCTTAGAAGAGTTTAGGAGAGTTTGAAAAAAAGTCATGTTGAAGACCTCCTTCAACTATGTTGAAGACCTCCTTCGACTTCCTTCGACTATGTTGAAGACCAGTTTCGACTAACTTCGGGAAAATTGGACACCGAAAAATGGAGTGTGAAGACGACCTCCTTCGATCTCCCTTTGACTATGTTGAAGACTATCTACGACTACCTTCGACTACCCTCGATTACCTAAGAATAACATGCCGACCTACTACGACCTACTTCAACTAAACCGATGAGTAAAAAAGTATCGATTTTTTCCATGGCGACCATTTTTTACTCGTGGGCATTTTTTAACACGTTGAAAAATGCGCCGCGACCGAGCTGAGGCCTCGAGAACGCGGGGACTACTCTCGAGCATGAAGGAGTGCTACAAAGACCTCCTACGACCTCGTGTCGACCATGCTGCGAGTATGAGTCGAGGGAAAACTCGCCAGAACTCGCGGATTAGGTCGCCCAAGTGGGACAGCCCCTTCACAATCGAGCCATTCACAGTGTACAGATACATGTTAAAGAAACAACCTTGAATGCAAGATAATATGTCTAGTAAAGTCCGATCAAAGACAGTCTGAGGGTCTCCAGATGAGGTGGATCGTCGCTCAGGACCGCTCTTTAGTTGTGGTAAGGATGGTTCAGTTTAGTTGTCTGATCTATGACAACAGCAATCTTATGCAAATTCATTAAAATAATCTGCTGACCCAAACGATATATTTTGCATCCGGAGAGGCAAGGAACTGCAGATGCTGATTTACCAATAAACACACAAAGTGCTGGAGTAACTCTGTGGGTCAGGTGGCATCTCTGGAGGACATAGATAAGCGATGTTTTGAGGCAGACCCCTTCTTCAGACTCTGATACATCACTGTATTGAACTAAAAAAGAATCACACAGTTTGACCGATAGTGATGTTGAATTTCCTGACAGATAGTTTAGAGATACTGCACGGAAACAGGCCCTTCTGCCCGCCAAGACCGTACCGGCCAGCGATTCCCAGCACACTAACACTATCCTACATACTGGGGACAATGTTTTACATTCACACACAAGCCAATTAAAATGTGGGACATTTCATTAAAGTGCAAGATTCCTGTTTCTTCAGATGTTTCTTCAATAGGATGAGACAAAGCTGACATTTAAACTTGCACACGAGTTAAAGTGTATAATTTGCTGTAAGCAAGGGCTTTCACATTCACAGATGTGTTATTAGTTTAGTTTAGTTCAGAGATACAGCACGGAAACAGGCCCTTCGGCCCACCGAGTCCGCGTCGGCCAGCAATCCCCGTACATACACTAGGGACAATTTCTTTCAACATTTATACCAAGTCATTTAACTTACAAACCTGTACGTCCATGGAGTGTGGGAGAAAACGGAGATCAGACTATTAATAATAATAATAATAATAATGGATGGGATTTATATAGTGCCTTTCTAATACTCAAGGCGCTTTACATCGCATTATTCATTCACTCCTCAGTCACACTCGGTGGTGGTAAGCTACTTCTGTAGCCACAGCTGCCCTGGGGCAGACTGACGGAAGCGTGGCTGCCAATCTGCACCTACGGCCCCTCCGACCACCACCAATCACTCACACACATTCACACACAGGCAAAGGTGGGTGAAGTGTCTTGCCCAAGGACACAACGACAGTATGCACTCCAAGCGGGATTCGAACCGGCTACCTTCCGGTTGCCAGCCGAACACTTAGCCCATTGTGCCATCTGTCGTCAACACAACTTCAAACAAACTCTGAACTGTAACAGCCTATTGCACTGATTATTTATGTGTGTGTATATATATAGTCTATGGTAGGTACACAAAAATGCTGGAGAAACTCAGCGGGTGCAGCAGCATCTATGGAGCGAAGGAAATAGGCAACGTTTCGGGACGAAACGTTGCCTATTTCCTTCGCTCCATAGATGCTGCTGCACCCGCTGAGTTTCTCCAGCATTTTTGTGTACCTTCGATTTTCCAGCATCTGCAGTTCCTTCTTAAACACCTATAGTCTATGGTATATGGACACACTGATCTGTTCTGTATTTATGCCTACAATATTCTGTTGTGCTTCAGCAAGCAAGAATTTCATTGTCCTATCCGGGGGACACATGACAATAAACTCTCTTGACTTGACTCTTGACAGATCACGGGGAGATCGTACCAACACCGAACAGACGGCACCCGTAGTCGGGATCGAACCTGGGTCACTGGCGCTGTGAGGCAGCAACTCTACCGCTGCGCCACCGTGCTGATTTCTCCTTGAATCTGGTTTGAGTGTGTTCATGTACAGTATAATCTGACCTGATGGGAACGGCAGGCAAACACAAACCCTCTTGGTCGGATGAAAGGTCCCGACCCAAAACGTCACTTATCCACACGCTCCAGAGATGCTGCCCGACCTGCTGAGTTACTCCAGCACGTTCCGTTACTCCAGAACCAGGGGCCACACAGTCTTAGAATAAAGGGGAGGTCATTTAAGACTGAGGTGAGAAACAACTTTTTCACCCAGAGAGTTGTGAATTTATGGAATTCCCTGCCACAGAGGGCAGTGGAGGCCAAGTCACTGGATGGATTTAAGAGAGAGTTAGATAGAGCTCTAGGGGCTAGTGGAGTCAAGGGATATGGGGAGAAGGCAGGCTCGGGTTATTGATAGGGGACGATCAGCCATGATCACCAGTGCTGGCTCGAAGGGCCGAATGGCCTCCTCCTGCACCTATTTTCTATGTTTCTATCTTTCCCTTTTGCATATGTTTTCATGCATTGCAAAATGGTTGCATGCAATATCTTCTATCTGTGTACGGCTCCAAAGCAGCCGGATAATCCTTTCGATTTGCAGACAAATCAACAGTGACTACCTTTCACAAAGTACTTTAATTCAGTATCTCTGAGATTTGGATGGGGCAACACTTATTGCCCTTCCCTCGTTGTTCACAAGATGCTGTTAGTGGAGCTGGTGGCTCGAATCACTGTAGTCAAAAGACCATTAAACAAAGGAGCAGAACCAGGCCATTGGGCCCGTTGATCCTGCATGTCTTTGGAGTGTGGGAGGAAACCAGAAACACTACGGGTGCTGTCTGTACAAGTTTGTACGTTCTCCCCGTGACTTGCGAGGGTTTTCTCCGCGATCTTCGGTTTCCTCCCGCACTCCATAGACGTACAGGTTCGTAAGTTAATTGTCTTGGTATAAATGTAAATTGTCCTTAGTGTGTGTAGGGTAGTGTTAGTGTGCGGGGGGGGGGGGGGGGGGGGGGTCGCTGGTCGGACAAAGGGTCAGTTTCCACGCTGTATCTCGAAACTAAACTAAACTGGAGTAACTCAGCGGGGTCAGACCTGTCCGTCTTTGGAGCGTGGGAGGAAACCCGAGCACCCGGAGAAAACCCTCTCGGTCACGGGGAGGACGTACAAACTCCATGCATACAGCACCCGTAGTCAGGATCGGACCCCGGTCTCCGGCGCAGTAAGACAGCGACTCTACCGCAGCGCCACCGTGCTACTGTCGGTGAAACACTGGCCAAGAACTCGCTAGAATTTAGAAGATTGAGGGGGGATCTTATAGAAACTTACAAAATTCTTAAGGGGTTGGACAGGCTAGATGCAGGAAGATTGTTCCCGATGTTGGGGAAGTCCAGAACAAGGGGTCACAGTTTAAGGATAAGGGGGAAATCTTTTAGGACAGAGATGAGAAAAACATTTTTCACACAGAGAGTGGTGAATCTGTGGAACTCTCTCCCACAGAAGGTAGTTGAGGCCAGTTCATTGGCTATATTTAAGAGGGAGTTAGATGTGGCCCTTGTGGCTAAAGGGACCAGGGGGCATGGAGAGAAGGCAGGTACGGGATACTGAGTTGGATGATCAGCCATGATCATATTGAATGGCGGTGCAGGCTCGAAGGGCCGAATGGCCTACTCCTGCACCTATTTTCCATGTTTCTGTGTTTCTAATGTCCCAAAGGTGAACCAGTTCCATTTAGAAATTAAAACCGGTGACAATACGTTTTTTTATATCACTGATATTTGCCAAAAGAGCACTGAATTAATTACTGTGGTGCACTCGAGGTGAGCCAAGCTTAATGGGAAATTTTCTGGATGGAAGCCAGTTTTCCTAAAGCAACTTTTTCGTCGGAGAATTAATGGGGGAGCTGAATGTACTCTAGTTCATGAATGCAAAATGATCGATTCAAATAAAATTACCTCTCTGCTCCTCCTAGATGTTTTTAGCTGGAGCCAAATATGCACCGAAATACCTCTCGTTTGTCATGATGTGTTAGGTATGATCTACTTTTCATGCATAATCCAAGTTGCTGCATTTCTCGCAGATTCAGCTGATGTAAGCAAGAATGAAGTGGAAGGTAGGCACAAAATACTGGAGGAACTCAGCGGGTGAGGCAGCGTCTATGGAGCGAAGGAATAGGTGACGTTTCGGGTCGAAACGTCACCTATTCCTTCGCTCCATAGATGCTGCCTCACCCGCTGAGTTTCTCCAGCATTTTTGTCCACCTTCGATTTTTCTGCAGTCAGAAGCATCTGCAGTTCCTTCTTAAACAAGAATGAGGTAGAAATTGTTTAGATTTGCAAGCAATTGCAGATGCTGCAATCCTGAGCAAAACACAAAGTTGTGGAGGAATCCAGCAGGTCAGGTCATATGAGTATAATTAGGCCATTTGGCCTATCCAGTCTACTCCGCCATTGAAACATGGCTGATCTATCTCTCCCTCCTAACCCCATTCTCCTGCCTTCTCCCCTTAACCTCTGACACCCGTACTAATCACGAGGTCAGGTAGCCTCTTAAAGAGGCCTGTTTAGAGACGGTAAGCTCGTGAAGACTCGTGAAGATTTATCAACATGTTGAAAAATGTCCACGAAAGCCTCGAGTACCTGCGAGCGGCCATTACCGTAAATCTCTGAGTTCAAATCAGGGGAAACTCGGGAGAACTCTTGAATTAGCTCGTATAGTGGGACAGCCTATTAGGGTTGAAATGGCACCAATTCATGTCCTCCAGAAATTTAATCTGACCCGTTGAGTTACTCCAGCATTTTGTGAGTTTTCATCCGTGGAGGGTATGGCCAGACGACGTTTCGGGTTGTGAATGCATTCTTCCTCTTCGTTTACCATTGTCCCTCAGGGTCAAAGATGACTTGTTGCCACAGTAGTTCTGACAGTTCTCAGGTCACTGCTTTGGCCAATGCTGAGGATGGCAGGTACAAGGGGCGAACCTCAGTGAGACATTCAGAATAGTGAAAGTGGATGTGGAGAGGATGTTTCCACTGGTGGGAGAGTCTAGGACTGGAGGTCACAGCCTCAGAATTAAAGGACTATTATAACCTTTAGGAAGGAGATGAGGAGGAATTTATTAAGCCAGAGGGTGGTGAATCTGTGGAATTCTTTGCCACAGAGGTATGTGGAGGACAGGTCAATGGATATTTTAAAGGCAGAGATAGATAGATTCTTGATTAGTACAGGTGTCAGAGGTTATGGGGCGAAGGCAGGAGAATGGGGTTAGGAGGGAGAGATAGATCAGCCATGATTGAATGGCAGAGTAGACTTGATGGGCCGAATGGCCTAATTCTACTCCATTTGACCTTATGAACTCTACCGCTGCGCCACCATGCCGCCCTAACCTCTCGACCTTCGCCCGTTTGGACTTCAGATTCCCAACATTCACGATATTTTTTGCAACAAGTCGTTTGCCTTCTCTCTCAGTTTGTTATTTTACATTTAAGACAATTGAAAGCAGATGGGAGGAAGCAAGAATAGCTGCTGGCCAATTGGCATTGTTTACAAAGCTGCAGTCAAAGTCCTTCGTAAAAGAACAGTTTTTTTCCCCACCCTAATTGGAGCTCAGTTGCACATTAGAGGTTTTGGGGAATGGTTAAGAGATGGTTTAGTGCGGTGCGGTGGCGCAGCGGTAGAGTCGCTGCCTTACAGCGCCAGAGACCCGGGTTCGATCCCGACTACGGGTGCCTGTCTGCACGGAGTTTGTACCTTCTCCCCGTGACCTGCGTGGGTTTTCTCCGAGATCATTGCATTCCTCCCCCTCTCCAAAGATTTGCAGGTTAATTGGCCTGTCATAATTGTAAATTGTCCGTAGTATGTGCAGAACTAGTGTTAAGGCCCTGTCCCACTGTACGAGCTAATTCAAGAGCTCTCCCGAGTTTAAAAAAAAATCAAACTCGTGGTAAGCACGTAGAATGTACGTGGCGGGTACATCGGAGCTCGGGGACATCTCTTAGCGGCTCGTAACGCTAACGGCAGGTACTCGGGAAACACGGTAAGCTCGTGAAGACTCGTGAAGATTTTTCAACATGTTGTAAAATATCCACGAGAGCCCCGAGTACCTACGAGCGGCCATTACCGTAATTCTCCGAGTTCGAATCAGGGCAAACTCGGGAGAACTCTTGAATTAGCTCGTACAGTGGGACAGGCCCTTTAGTGTGCGGGGATCGCTGGTCGGCGGGGGCTCCGTGGGCCGAAGGGCCTGTTCCCGATCTGTATCTAAAGTAAACTAAAAGAAAATAGAAACATAGAAACATAGGAAATAGGTGCAGGAGTAGGCCATTCGGCCCTTCGAGCCTGCACCGCCATTCAATATGATCATGGCTGATCATCCCCAAACAGTACCCCGTTCCTGCCTTCTCCCCATATCCCATGAATCCGCTATTTTTAAGAGCCCTATCTAGCTCTCTCTTGAAAGCATCCAGAGAACCGGCCTCCACCGCCCACTGAGGCAGAGAATTCCACAGACTCACCACTCTCTGTGAGAAAAAATGTTTCCTCGTCTCCGTTCTAAATGGCTTACTCCTTATTCTTAAACTGTGGCCCCTGGTTCTGGACTCCCCCAACATCGGGAACATGTTTCCTGCCTTTAGTGTGTCCAAGCCCTTAACAATCTTATATGTTTCAATGAGATATCCTCTCATCCTTCTAAACTCCAGAGTGTACAAGCCCAGCCGCTCCATTCTCTGTCTATTATTAAACAAGAGTTTTCTAAATGCAGCTCGACCAACGGCCAGACTTTATCAACACTTAGTAAACATACACTTGTACACTAGCAAACCATCTCAAGGGTAGACGGGCAAAGTTGTGGTGATGAGAATGGAATGGAGATGAACTCGGGAAACCAGAAATGCGTCACGGATCTGCCGAGAAACGGGCCCTCCAGGCCTTCTCCCCATATCGTGGGTTCATTCCATTTGCGTGCATTCGGCCCAGACCCCTCTAAATCCTTCCTATCCATAAATCTGTCCAAATGTCTTTTTTTTAAGTCAAAATTGTATCCACTTCCATAACTTCCTCTGGAAGTTCATTCCAGATACGACTGCCCTCCAGTCTAGGTGTAAAAGTTATGAGCCTGTCCCACTAACACAACTTTTTCGGGGACTGCCGGCACCCGTCATAGGTCGCTGCAGATGTCCGAACGAAAATGTTCAACATGTTGAATATCCAGCAGCGACCAGAACAAGGTACGACTCTTTGGGCGACTACTCAGGGCCATACAGGCTTCACCCCGCGACATGTCGCCAGGGTGTCACCTGTATGGTCGTGAGTCGTCTCCTCAGTCGCCCAAAGAGTCGTAGCGTCTTTCTGGTCGCCGCTGGATTTTCAACATGTTGAACATTTTCGGCGACCTGTAACGACCTATGACGGGAGCCGGCAGTCGCCGAAAAAGTCGCGTAAGGCGGTCAGGCCCTCTTAAAGCTCCCCCCTCTCACCTGAAGCCTGTGCCCTCTAGTTTTAGAATTCTCTACCCTGGGATTAAGACTGTGGCTGTTCTCGTTATCTTGTACATGATCTTGTACAAGAGGAAAGATTGAAAAGACTAGGCTTGTATTCACTGGCGTTTAGAAGGATGAGGGGTAGAATCTGATAGAAACATATAAAATTATAAAAGGACTGGACAAGCTAGATGCAGGAAAAATGTTCCCAATGTTGGGCGAGTCCAGAACCAGGGGCCGCAGTCTTAGAATAAAGGGGAGGCCATTTAAGACTGAGGTGAGAAAAAACGTTTTCACCCAGAGAGTTGTGAATTTGTGGAATTCCCTGCCACAGAGGGCAGTGGAGGCCAAGTCACTGGATGGATTTAAGAGAGAGTTAGATAGAGCTCTAGGGGCTAGTGGAGTCAAGGGATATGGGGAGAAGGCAGGCACGGGTTATTGATAGGGGACGATCAGCCATGATCACAATGAATGGTGGTGCTGGCTCGAAGGGCCGAATGGCCTCCTCCTGCACCTGTTATCTATGTTTCTATGTACACCTCAGTAAGGTCACCCCTCAGCCTCCTATGTTCCAAATGAAAAGGTCTCAGCTTATAATCAAAGCCCTCAAGCCCAGATAACACTTGAATGTACCTCTTCCGCAGCTACTCCAACTTAATGACATCCTTCCTGGAGCTGGGTGACCAGAACTGCACACAACACTCCAAGGGTGGTCTCACCAACGACTTGTACAGCTGCATCAATGTCAGGACTGGTAATCGTTGGCCATCAGTGACTATTCACACACAGCAGGTTGTAGAACTACAGGGTACTTTATAGAGTGGAGAGAAACTCAGTTGGACAAACCATGAAAAGAAATACATCCAGCAAAAAATGCTGAGCTCGAAGATTCAGTTTCCAACTGTGTTTAAGCCAGTCACAGAGGTAGGCACAAAAACTGGAGTAACTCAGCGGGTCAGACAGCATCTCTGGAAAAGATACACGTCTGAAGAAGGGTCTCGACCCGAAATGTCACCCATTCCTTCTCCCCAGAGATGCTGCCTGTCCCGCTGAGTTACTCCAGCATTTTGTGTCTATCTTCGATGGAAAGTCATGCAGCGGGACAGAGATATAAGATAATAGACTATAGACAATAAGTGCAGGAGTAGGCCAGTCGGCCCTTCGAGCCTGCACCGCCATTCAATGTGATCATGGCTGATCATCCCCAATCGGTACCCCATTCCTGCCTTCTCCCCATATCCCCTGACTCCACTATCTCCGTTCTAAATGGCTTACTCCTAATTCTTAAACTGTGTGGCCCCTGGTTCTGGACTCCCCCAACATCGGGAACATGTTTCCTGCCTCCAGCGTGTCCAAGCCCTTAACAATCTTATATGTTTCAATGAGATCGCCTCTCATCCTTCTAAACTCTAGAGTGTACAAGCCCAGCTGCTCCATTCTCTCAGCATATGACAGTCCCGCCATCCCGGGAATTAACCTTGTACACCTACGCTGCACTCCCTCAATAGCAAGAGTTTTACACAAAGATAAGATTTAAGAAAATGAAAATTGTCCTGTGCAGCGGATTGCCGGAGGAATCTAAAACATAAAACACTTATTTTGCAGAATTTGCAGACTTTGGGCTAACAATGCAGTTGCTCACAGTCTCGGGGATGGAAACAAGAGTAGCCTTTGCACTGTAGAATGCGAGAGGTCTGCTCTCAACCTCAGGCAAGGCATTAGTGGCATGCATCTAACAAGCTGTTGGCTCCCCGCGGTGTGAGAAGTACCCCAGGACGCAGCTTTACACCTCGTTCCTGGTGAGCAGTTTAACAACACTAAAGCCAGGCCTGTGCAGAGTGCGGATTCTCAGGCACCAAGTAGCAAGGATTTGCACGCGCTGTTAAAAGGGGGATAAAGAAAATAAATAATAGCCATAAACTGCAATCGCTTAGCAGCTATGTATGTGCAGATGCTGTGGCCTTTTGAGATATATAAACATGAGGAGTAGAGGGACGCAGGGTGCCATGAATCTGGAATATGTTTACACAATGCAAGAATATTGAGGGAAAATAAACAATAGACAAGTAGGCCATTCGGCCCATTCAATGTGATCATGGCTGATCATCCCCAAACAGTACCCCGTTCCTGCCTTCTCCCCATATCCCCGGACTCCGCTATCTTTAAGAGCCCTATCTAGCTCTCTCTTGAAAGCATCCAGAGAACCGGCCTCCACCGCCCTCTGAGGCAGATAATGATGGAGTTGATTTTTTTTGTTTAGTTTAGAGATACAGCGCGGAAACAAGGCCCTTCGCCCCACCGCATCCGCACCGGCTAACACTAACACCACCCCACACACACTAGGGGCAATTTACACTTATACCAAACCAATTAACCTACAAACATGTATGTCTTTGGAGTGTGGGAGGAAAGTGGAGCACCTGTAGAAAACACACGCAGTCATGGGGGAAGGGGGGGGGGGGGGGGGGGGAACGTGCAAACTCCATACAGACAGCACCTGTAGTCAGGATCGAACCCGGGTCTCTGGCGCTGTGAGGCAGTTAAGGGCCTGTCCCACTGTACGAGGTAATTTAAGAGTTCTCCCTAGTTTCCCCTGATTCGAACTCGGAGAATTACGGTAATACACGATCCCTAGCTACTCGGGGCTCTCGTGGACATTTTTCACACAGTTGAAAAAACTTCACGAGTTACCGCGTTTCCCGAGTACCTGCCGTTAGCGTTACGAGTCGCTACGAGACATCCACGAGCTCCGACGTACCCGCTACGTACATTCTACGTGCTTACCACGTGTTTTGATTTTTTTTTCACTCGGGGAGCTCTTGAATTACCTCGTACAGTGGGACAGCCCCTTCACTCTACCGCTGCGCCACCGTGCCGGCTATCTAACTAATATTAACAGGAGTTATAGCTAACCCGTGCAATTTAATGCTCCAGATGATTGAAAAAGTCTTTTATTTCAAGAGAACTGTTTAAAACTATATTTTCAAAAGCATTCAAATTTACATTACAGCTAAGGCATCTATCCAGCTTCTAACACTATAAATATACATACGAGCTGGGATTTACAAAAGGAAAACGGCAATAGCTGGAGTAACTCAACGGGCCAGACAGCATCTATGGAGAGAAGAAATAGGTGACGTTTCAGGTTGAATTGAATTTAATTATTTGTCATGAATGAAATTTTGTTGCCATGCAGACGTAACAGTAAAAAAGCAACAAATCACACAATTAAACACAATTTAACACAAAAATCCATCACTGTGCCTCTCCTCCAGGCACCTCCTCATTGTGATGGAAGGTTAAAAAAAATCTTATCTCTTCCTTCCTTCTTCTCCCACGTGGTCAGGCGATCAAAGCTCCTCGATATGGAACCTTTCTTCACACTCAATTACGATTTTAGTACGATTTTAACTAGGAATTAATAAATGTGGCACAAATATGGGCCATGTGCGAATTCGCAGCATTGCATAAAGACTGAGAAGGTTTGCTTTTTTTTTGTTCTCATGCTCAGCAAGAGGACTCTTCTCTAACCCTTAACTGAAAATAGTGGAGTTGCCAATCAAAGTGTTGCTTAATTATCACTAATCTGAAGTGTGTTAGTTTGCTGCACAGACTATCAATCAAGACAGTATTCAAATGAAGACACAACGTGACTCAGCGGGTCAGGCAGCATCTGTGGAGAACATGGATAGGTGACGTTTCACAGAGTGCTGGAGTAACTCAGCGGGACAGGCAGCATCTGTGGAGAACATGGATAGGTGACGATTTGATCGGACTTCTCTGGCTTTACCTTAGGCTGAACGTTATTCCCTTATCATGTATCTATACATTGTGAATGGCTTGATTGTAATCATGTATTGTCTTTCCGCTGACTGGTTAGCGCGCAACAATAGTTTCCACTATACCTCGGTACATGTGACAATAATCTAAACTAAACTAATGTAGATTGTCCTTGTTGATCCCATCACATTCTCTGAAATCCCATTCTCTGAGAGAATGGAGCAGCTGGGCATGTACACTCTGGAGTTTAGAAGGATGAGAGGGTTTCTCATTGAAACATATGAGATTGTTAAGGGCTTGGACATGCTAGAGGCAGGAAACATGTTCCCGGTATTGGGGGAGTCCAGAACCAGGGGCCACAGTTTAAGAATAAGGGGTAAGCCATTTAGAACGGAGACGAGGAAACACTTTTTCTCACAGTGAGTGGTGAGTCTGTGGAATTCTCTGCCTCAGAGGGCGGTGGAGGCGGGTTCTCTGGATGCTTTCAAGAGAGAGCTAGATAGGGCTCTTAAAAATAGCGGAGTCAGGGGATATGGGGAGAAGGCAGAAACGGGGTACTGATTGGGGATGATCAGCCATGATCACATTGAATGGCGGTGCTGGCTCGAAGGGCCGAATGGCCTACTCCTGCACCTATTGTCCATTGTCTATTGTCACACCATTAGTGCAAGCCCCAATGTAGACACTGTTGAAGCTCTGTCCCACGAATCCATTCCTTCTCCAGATGTTGATCATGAAGCTCGGTGACTAAATCCTCTTCATCTTCTCCCCCTCCCCCTCCCCCCCCCCCTCCGAAAATAGTGGGAGTATTTCTCTCTGAAATTATTTGCAGAAATAATGAAAGAAATCTTCCATTTATATGGCGTGTTTTTCAAAGCCAAAGATTATCCAAAGTGTTTTACAGCCAACAATTTGTTTTTTATTGAGCTGTTGTAATACAGAAATCATGGCAACCAAGTTATTAGCCAGACCACTGAAGCTATTTATTCCTTTTGTTTCCGTTATAAATAGCGCAGTGGGAATTGTTTCATGGGGCTGTCCCACTGTACGAGGTAATTCAAGAGTTCTCCCGAGTTTCCCCTGATTCGAACTCAGAGAATTACGGTAATGGCCGCTCGTAGGTACTCGGTCGGGGCTCTCGTGGACATTTTCCAACATGTTGAAAAATCTTCATGAGTCTTCCCGAGCTTACCGCGTTTCCCGAGTACCTGCCGTTGGCGTTACGAGCCGCTAAGAGACATCCCCGAGCTCCGACGTACCCGCTACGTACATTCTACGTGCTTACCACGAGTTTGATTTTTGTTTAAACTCGGGAGAGCTCTTGAATTAGCTCGTACAGTGGGACAGGCCCTTAAGTGTACCTGAGGGATTAGGCAGGATCTGGTTGAATGCCTCATGTGCACAAACTCAGTACTGTGCAAGGTGACCCACACCACCCTGACCTCACGCTCATTTCACCTCTGCCATCGGGAAGAAGGTACAGGAGCCTGAAACCGGAGATCTCGGAGAAACCAATGCAGGTCACGGGGAGAACGTACAAACTCCATACAGACAGCACCCGTAGTCGGGATCGAAGCAGGGTCTCTGGAGCTGTAAGGCAGCAGTTCTACCCGCTGCGCCACCGTGCCGCTCAAGATAGCTTCCACAAAAATCAGGTGGGAATGTATCATTAATCAATTTCCATATTAATAATAATAATAATAATAATAATACATTTTATTTATGGGCGCCTTTCAAGAGTCTCAAGGACACCTTACAAAAAATTAGCAGGTAGAGGAAAAACATGTAAGGGGAATGAAATAAATAGTAGAGACATGACTAGTACACAAAATAAATACAGAATTCAATACAAAACACAGTATGAGGCAATTAATGCACAGATGAAAAGGGAGGGGGACGTGGGGCTAAGGATAGGCAGAGGTGAAGAGATGGGTCTTGAGGCGGGACTGGAAGATGGTGAGGGACACGGAATTGCGGATCAGTTGGGGGAGGGAGTTCCAGAGCCTGGGAGCTGCCCTGAGAAGGCTCTGTCCCCAAAACTGCGGAGGTTGGACTTGTGGATGGAGAGGAGACCGGCTGATGTGGATCTGAGGGACCGTGAGGGTTGGTAGGGGGAGAGGAGGTCAGTGAGATATGGGGGGGCCAGGTGGTGGAGGGCTTTGTAGGTGAGGATCAGGATTTTGTGGGTGAACCGGTGGGAGATGGGAAGCCAGTGAAGTTGTTTGAGGACTGGAGTGATGTGATGCCAGGATTTGGTTTGGGTGATGAGTCGGGCGGCTGCGTTCTGGACCAGTTGGAGTCGGTTGATGTAGGTGGAGCTGATGCCAAGGAGAAGTGAGTTGCAATAGTCCAGTCGGGAGGAGATGAAGGCATGGATGAGTCTTTCAGCAGCGGGCGGTGTGAGAGAGGGTCTGAGTTTGGCGATGTTGCGGAGATGAAAGAAGGAGGTTTTAATGACATGGCAGATGTGAGGCTCAAGGGAGAGGGTGGAATCAAAGATCACGCCAAGGTTGCGGGCCTGGGGAGATGGGGAGACAGTGGTGCCGTCGATGATGAGAGTGGGGTTATTGATTTTGCTGAGTGTGGCTTTGGAGCCTATGAGGAGGAATTCTGTCTTATCACTGTTGAGTTTGAGGAAATTATGTTGCATCCAGGTTTTTATAGCTGACAAACAGGAGTTGATATGGGAGACGGGGGGGGGTTGTGGGGGGATTTGGTGCCAAGGTAGATCTGGGTGTCATCAGCGTAACAGTGGAAGTCCAGGTTGAAGTGGCGGAGTATCTGACCAAGGGGGAGGATGTAGATGATGAAGAGGAGGGGGCCGAGTACGGAGCCTTGGGGAACGCCTTGAGTGACTGCGGCTGTAGCAGAGGTGTGGTTGTGGAGAGAGATGAAGTGGGATCTGTTGGAAAGGTAGGAACGGAGCCAGCTGAGTGCAGAGCCTTCAATGCCGAGGTCTTTGAGTCTGGTGAGCAGGATGTTATGGTTCACTGTATCGAAGGCTGCGCTCAGGTCGAGGAGGATGAGGATGTTGAGGGAACCAGTGTCAGCAGAGGTGAGGAGGTCGTTGAGGACTTTGAGGAGAGCAGTTTCTGTGCTATGGAGGGGGCGAAAGCCAGATTGGAGGGGTTCAAGTAGGTTATACGCAAGGAGGTGAGAATGAAGTTGCGACGCAACGATACGCTCCAGGGTTTTTGAAAGAAAGGGGAGGTTTGAGATTGGGCGGTAGTTAATGAGAGAGGAGGGATCAAGACCAGGTTTCTTTAAGATTGGTGTGACAGCAGCAGTTTCGAAAGCGGAGGGGACAATTCCTTGGGACAATGAGGAGTTGAAGAGATTAGTGAGGTAGGGGCAGAGAACGGGGAGGCAGGACTTCAACAGGGGAGTGGGGAGAGGGTCGAGGGAGCAGGTAGTGGGTTTGGAAGAGCTGATGAGTTTGGAGATTTCAATAGGGGTGACCAGGTCAAACTGGGAGAGGAAGCAGTGTGGAGGAGGGGTAAGGAGGTCAGTGGAGATGTTGAAAGGAGGGGCCTTGATAGGTGGTGGAGTAGATGCTGGGGAGTCGGGTACAGGGGATAAAGATTGATAGATGGTGCTGATTTTATCAGCGAAAAAGTGGAGGAATGAGTTGCAGAGATCTGGAGTAGAGGTAGGGAGAGTGTTGGCTCGAGGCTTGAGGAGGTTGCCCACTGTGGAGAAGAAGGTTCTGTGGTTTAGGCAGGGATCGGTGAATATGGAGGAGAGGTAGGCAGATTTTGTAGGAATGAGAGCATCTTTGTAGTCAGTGAGGTGGAGTTTGTAAGCTTCAAGGTGGACTGTGAGAGATGATTTCTTTGTAAGTCGTTCGAGTTGGCGACCAGTCTGTTTTCAGTTTACGAAGTGCATATTCATTCAGAGCTACATCTTGGTGAGGATACCCAGAGAGAAGTGGACAATTAGACACAAAATGCTGGAGTAACTCAACGAGTCAGGCAGCATCTCCGGAGAGAAGGCATAGGTGACGTTTCGGAACCCTTCTTCAGACTGAAAAACGGTGGGTTCCTTTTCCCCAGAGATGCTGCCTGACCCGCTGAGTTACTCCAGCATTTAGTGTCTATCTTTGGTGTAAACCAGCATCTGCAGTTCCTTCCCACGCACAAGAACTCCCATGTGCTGTTTGGAAACAGTGCCAGGCAATTGCTTATGTTCATCTAGGAGGTAAAAGTGCAAGCATAGATCGACAACCTTCTAGGTCCCCTTCGGTCATGGCTGTCCATGGGTATCTCCAGGGTTGGAGGACGCCTGTGCGTGACTTTGTTTAACGTGGGGAGACTGGTGCACAGACAGCCCCCCCACGGCCCTTGACAGATCTGGGTCAGGATCCAGTGGCATGGAGTCCAAGACGACCGGAGACCCTTTTCTGCTGCAGCCTTCATCCGCCTTCCCAGCCGTTGTGACGCTCCACTAAGGTCAGCCATCGTCCTCCGCCTGTTCCACCGTTGAGGTCTTGGTTGGATTGCTATTTGTCAGAGACCTCCCCCTCGACCTTACCGCCGTGGGTGGCACTACCAGGAGCATAGCTCCAGACGGCATCGCTCTCAGGATCTCAGGTCCACACAAGCTTCTCCACCACGACAAGGTGACAATCCACATCAACATCTCAGCTGAAAGCCACCATTTTTACTGGCTTTACCTTACACTAAACGTTATTCCCTTACCATGTGTCTGTACACTGTAAAGTGCTCGATTGTAATCATGTTTTCCGCTGACTGGTTAGCACGCAACAAAATCTGTTCACTATACCTCGGTACACGTGACAATAAACTAAACTGAAATTCTGGCTAATGGAATCAAGGGATATGGGGAGAAAGCAGGAACGGGGTGCTGATTTTGAATTGAATTGAATTGAATCCTTTATTTGTCATTCAGACCTTTCGGTCTGAACGAAATGTTGTTGCCTGCAGCCATACATGTAATAATAACAACACACAATAAACACAAATTAACATCCACCACAGTGAGTTCACCAAGCACCTCCTCACTGTGATGGAGGCAAAAGTCTTAGAGTTACTGTCTCTTCCCTCCTCTTCTCCTTCTGCGCTGAGGCGATACCCCACCGGGCGATGGTATCAGTCCCGCGGTTCAAGCTCCGTGGCCCGTGGGTGGTCGAAGCTGCCGCCCTCCAGTCCAGCGGACACAGCTGTTGCAACGGGAGCTCCAGGTCGCCGCCGCCTCAGCCGCCGGAGCACCGTCTCCGCCCCGCACCGGGCCGCCCACACGGGAGCGCCTTCCAGCCGGGACCCAGGCCGCTCACACGGGAGCGCCTTCCAGCCGGTAGCCGGTCCGCCCACACGGGAGCGCCTTCCAGCCGGTAGCCAGGCCACCCACACGGCAGCGTCTCAGCCCCGCACCGGGCTGCCCCCACGGGAGCGCCTTCCAGCCGGGACCCAGGCCGCTCACACGGGAGCGCCTTCCAGCCGGTAGCCGTGCCGCCCGCATGGGAGTGTCTCAGCCCCGCGCCGTCCGCCCTCACCGGAGCGCCGAGTCGTGCCGCTGCCCGGACGTCGCCACAGCTCGAAGACGGCCAGCCTCGCGTTGGTGAGTCCTGGCTGGCTCTACCTCCGGACCCTCGAGGTCGGTCGCAGGTTGGAGGTCGCCAGCTCCGCCATTAGGCCTCAGCTCAGACGGGGGAAGAGAAGGGGGATACGACAAAAAAGTCGCATTCCCCCGAAGGAAGAGACAGAAAACCCTGTTTCACCCCCCCCCCCCCCCCACACACATAACACCACCTAATAACCAAAACATTTACTAAACTAGACAAAAAAAACAACACAAAAAAGTAAAAATAGACGGACTGCAGGCGAGCCGCAGCCGTATCACAGCGCCGCCACTTCCGGATTTGAATGATCATATTGACTGGCAGTGCTGACTTGAAGGGCCGAATGGCCTACTCCTGCACCTGCTTTCTATTTCTGACCATGCAACTCTTGTTCAATGCTGCACTGGTGATTCAGCCCACAATTCTGTACTCAAGATCTCTGGACTGGGACTTGAATCCACCACCCTGTGACATCAGCAAGGGGTTTGCTACCGAGTGCAGTTAACATAACATCCTGGAGCCTCATCCAAAGTCCCAAGTTTACCAACTAGCGTGCGGAGGTGACAAGCCAGATATTACCAAGTGCTACAGGGATCAGATTGAATTCCGCTGAATATTGTAGGAAGGAACTGCAGATGCTGGCTTACACCGAGGAAAGGCACAAAATGATGGAGTAACTCAGCTGGACCGGCAGCATCTCTGGAGAGAAGGAATGGGCGACGTTTTTCGGATCGAGACCTTTCTTCAGACTGAGAGAAGTAGGGTCTCGACCCGAAACGTCACCCATTCCTTCTCTCCAGAGATGTTGCCCGTCCCGTTGAGATACTCCAGCATTTTGTGTCGATCATGGAATATTGTTCCATTTTAAATCCAAAAGTGGTTGATAATTCATTAGTTAATCCTGCCAATTCTCAACCCAGTGAAGGCTTGACCTAGCCATGAGAATTAAACAGTAATACTGGAGGAAGGAACGAGAATGTGATATTACGTTGGCTATTTCTTGTCATGACATCGGAGGCTCGTCTGCTCACCATGCAGATGTAGACAATAGTCAAGTCAAGGTCAAGAGAGTTTATTGTCATGTGTCCCAGATAGAACAATGAAATTCTTGCTTTGCTTCAGCACAACATAACATAGTAGGCATGAATACAGAACAGATCAGTGTGTCCATATACCATTATATAAATATATATACACACATGAATAAATAAACTGATAAAGTGCAAATAAACAGATAATGGGCTATTAATGTTCAGAGTTTTGTCCGAGCCAAGTTTAATAGCCTGGCTGTGGGGAAGTGGCTATTCCTGAACCTGGACGTTGCAGTCTTCAGGCTCCTGTACCTTCTACCTGAAGGTAGCGGGGAGATGAGTGTATGGCCAGGATGGTGTGGGTCCTTGATGATGCTGCCAGCCTTTTTGAGGCAGCGACTACGATAGATCCCCTCGATGGTAGGGAGGTCGGAGCCGATGATGGACTGGGCAGTGTTTACTACTTTTTGTAGTCTTTTCCGCTCCTGGACGCTCAAGTTGCCGAACCAAGCCACGATGCAACCGGTCAGCATGCTCTCTACTGTGCACCTGTAGAAGTTCGAGAGAGTCCTCCTTGACAATCCGACTCTCCGTAATCTTCTCAGGAAGTAGAGGCGCTGATGTGCTTTCTTAATAATATATTTCATATAATGTAAATTTAGTTTAGTTTATTGCAGTTTAGTTTAAAGATACTGCGTGGAAACATCCCTTCGACCCACCGAGTCCGTGCCGACCAACGATCACTGGAGCATTAGTTCCATCCGACACCCTCGGGACAATTGACAGAAGCCAACGAACCGACAAACTTGTACGCCTCTGGAATGTAGGTGGACCCCGGAGCACCCGGAGAAAACCCACGCGGTCACGGGGAGAACGTACAAATTCTGCGCAGGCAGCACCCGTGGTCAGGATCGACACTGGGTCTCTGGCGCCGTGAGGCAGCAACTCTACCGCTGCGCCAACGTGTCATCTCTCTCTACGGTGATGTGAATGGAAGGATAAATATAGGCAAGACATTGGTCGTATGTTTAACCTGTCAAAAATGATATTGTATCCCACTCTTAAACCTTGTAAACCTGAATTACTTCCAGACCCATAAATCCGCAGTGGGTAACTTGATTACATCAATGGAAATTTACACTGATTGATATTAATCGACTGTCCCGGTACTTGGCTACATTGTGCTATGGGGCAGATAAACAGAACTTCTCACCGACCTCCACTGATGCGTCCAGTTTTAATGATAGCTTTTTAAAAAGCATGGTGTGAGTTTAAAAGCAGGCAAAAAGGGCGGGCGGCCACGGTGGTGTAGCGGTAGAGTTGCTGCCTCATAGCGCTTACAACGCCAGAGACCCTGGTTCGATCCCGACTACGGGTGCTGTCTGTACGGAGTTTGTACGTTCTCCCCGTAACCCTGTGGGTTTTCTCCGAGTCCCACACTCCAAAGACGTACGTACAAGTCTGTAAGTTATCATGTTGATCGATGGTGTTTTATCATGAATGTTTTATTATTATTAATGTTTAGTGTTTTCTGAGTCATTCGTAACTGTCACTGTATGTCATGTTGTTACTTGTGGGCGGAGCACCAAGGCAAATTCCTTGTATGTGAATACTAGGCCAATAAACGTACTTACTTACTTACTTACTTAACTGGCTGGGTGTAAATGTGAATTGTCCCTAGTGTGTGTAGGATAGTGTTAATGTACGAGGTGATCGCTGGTCAGTGCGGACTCGGTGGGCCGAATGGGCCTGTTTCCGCGTTGAGTCTCGAAACTAAATGAAACTAAACTAAAAACTTGCAGGTCGCGATTGTCACTGAAATGGAAAATAAGACTGACTGCAGTCAGGCAGAACAAACAAAGGCCAGACCGTTGTGCTACAAATCCGCTGCAATTTTCAAGCACGCACATCACACTATTACAGCTTGTTTTTCTTCCAACTGAATAAACCTTGAGTGAAAATTTAAATACTGAAGGCCGCTCTGGGTCGAACTCGATCCGAAAGTCAGCTCGTCAAACGCATGAGTGCGTAACGATCGTAAAGCAAACAAGACCGTCGCTTTTATGAATTGGGAAAGCGCTCGGAAGAATGTGAGCTAGCTGGAGTGGTGGAACAACCGCATGCCAGGTCACAGGAAATCTTAGCAACTGAACCTTATTACTGAGAAAGGATGTTTGGGAATACAAGTCATTTGTACTCCCTCAGGCTGCAGCTTAGAACCTGGGCATTGAAACATTAAATGCACATGAGATGTTTTGTACTAATGACTTGGTCCCGACTGAGCAGAATGTAATTGCTCCATCATTGGTGGCCGTGTCTTCAACCAGTAAGCCCCTAAGTCTTTGAAATGCCCTATATTTAAAGAAAAAACCTCTTCATCTGTTTAGACACGTATTTAAAATGTAAAGGGCCTGCCCCACTTGGGCGACCGAATCCGCGAGTTCTGGCGAGATTGCCCTCGACTCGTACTCGCAGCGTGGTCGACACGAGGTCGTAGGAGGTCTTTGTAACTCTCCTTCATGCTCGAGAGTGGTCTCCGCGTACTTAAGGACTCAGCAAGGTCGCGCCGTATTTTTTAACGTTAAAAAATGCCCGCGAGTAATAAAAGGTCGCCATGGAAAAAAATAGATGCTATTTTTAGTCGTAGAAGGTATTAGTAGGTCGTCATGTTAGCCGTAGGTTACCGAGGATAGTCGAGGGTAGTCGATGGAAGTTAGTCCAATTTTCCCGAAGTTAGTCGTAGCTGGTCTTCAACATAGTCGGGGGAGGTGGAAGGGGGTCTTCTACATAGTCGAAGGTCTTCAACATGACATTTTTTCAAACTCTCTTCCAAACTTGCCAATTAGGTCGCCAAAGTGGGACAGCCCCTTAAAGGGCTCTTAAAAATAGCGGAGTCGGGTGGTATGGGGAGAAGGCAGGAACGTGGTACTGATTGGGGATGATCAGCCATGATCACATTGAATGGCGGTGCTGGCTCGAAGGGCCAACTGGCCTCCTCCTGCACCTATTGTCTATTGTCTATTAATAATCTGACTATTATCGAATCATGAGGGGATAAAATCATGAGAGGAATAGATGAGAGAAGATCAGGTGGAGTTTGAAAGGGGATAGATGCAAAATGATGGAGTAACGCAGCGGGTCAGACGGCATCTCTGGAGAAAAGGAATAGCTGATGTTGCGGGTCGAGAATAGACACAAAAAGCTGGAGTAATGGGTCGGTCCCACTTAGGCGATTTTTTAGGCGACTGCAGGAGACTATGCAGTCGCCACATGGTTGCCACATCTTCGCGGGTGGTTGCCGGGGAGTCGCCTTCATGGTCGTGAGGAGTTCCCGCATTCTGCGAACTAGTCGCCGCCTCATTATGGTCGCCACAAATTTTTCACAGTGTTCAAAAATTAGCGGTGACCAGAATGAAGCCGCCATGGAGAGTAGCGAGAATTCTCGTGCCGTAGGTGGGTCGCCAGGAGATCCTAGTGGGTCGCCAGGAGGTCGAAGGGTCTCGTAGGTTGTAGCCGGTGCTGACCGGTGACCGGTAATGTTAAATGTCCGCCGAGCTTCACAGCCGTGTATCTCTGGCTTCTTAAACGTTGTCCGTTCCTTCTCCCTCCTTCTCCCCCTCTCATCCCCCCCTCTTTTAAAGGACTTGCATGACCCTTCCCGTACAATGTGCTTTCACCATCTTAATTACAGCGCCAACCTTCCTGTTCATCGCGGTGTGTGTCTGTATCACATTGGCTTTGCACCGTGTGAATTTCACTCAGACAGCGCTACCCCCGCTTGCCCCGTCCCCCGCCTGCATAACGGGCTGGTGAAGGAAGCGATGTGCGTGTGCGTATGTGTGTGTGTGTGTGTGTGTGTGTGTGAGTATGTGTGTGTGTGTGAGTATGTGTGTGTGTGTGCGTGTGCGTGTGTGTGTGCGTGTGCATGTGCGCGTGTGCGTGTGCGCGTGTGTGTGTTTGTGAGTGTGTGTGCGTGCGTGCGTGCGCGTGCGTGTGGGTGTGGGTGTGCGTGTGTGTGCGTGTGGGTGTGCGTGTGTGTGCGTGTGGGTGTGGGTGTGCGCGTGTGTGTGTATGTGAGTGTGTGTGTGTGTGTGTGCGTGCGTGTGCGTGCGCGTGCGCGTGCGAGTGCGTGTGCGTGTCCGTGTGCGTGTGCGTGTGTGTGTGTGTGTGCGTGTCCGTGTCCGTGTGCGTGTGTGTGTGTGTGTGCGTGTCCGTGTGCGCGTGTGTGTGTGTGTGTGTGCGTGTCCGTGTGTGTGTGCGTGTGCGTGTGTGTGTGTGTGTGTGTGTTCCACTCTGACAGTCGCCGTTCCTGTCGCCGGTTTTTCAGGCGACTGCCGACGACTCGACAGTCGCTGGCAGTCACCTGAAAAATCGCCTAAGTGGGACAGGCCCATGACTCAGCATCTCTGGAGAGAAGGAATGGGACATGTTTTGGTTCAAGACCCTTCTTCAGAGATGCTGCCTGTCCTGCTGAGTTACTCCAGCTTTTTGTGTCTATCTTCGGTTTAAACCAGCATCTGCAGGCCTGTGGCCCACTTGTCCATGCTGACCAAGATGCACATCTACGCTGGTCCCACCTACTTGCGTTCATATCTCTCCAAATTTATCCTATCCTTGTACCTGTCCAAATGTCTTTTAAACGTAGTTGCAGTAACTGCCTAAACTACTTCCTCTGGCAGATCATTCCATATACCCACCGCTCTCTGTGTTAAAATATTCCCCCCAGATTCCTATTAAATCTTTTCCCTCTCACTTTCTATCTATGTCCTCTGATTCTTCATTCCCCTTGTCTATATAAAGGGCAGTGCATTCACCCTGTCGATGCCCCTTGTGATTTTATACACCTCTATAAGTTCACTCCTCACCTCTCTCGCATTGGGAAGCAGTGAATATTGGAAGCAAATGCCCTTTTCATGCCTTTCATTCATTTGTTCTTTGCACATTTTCTAGTTTCCATCTCCCCTGACTGAGTTTGAAGAAGGGTCTCGACCTGAAACGTGCAGGAAGGAACTGCACATATGGTCGCCGGGTGACGCTTGTGTGGTCGTGAGTCGTCTCCTCAAGTCGCCCAAAGAGTCGTAGCGTATTTCTGGTCACCGCAAGATTTTGAAATGTTCAAAACAGTCGGCGACAGTGGGTTTGACGCCAATGAGCGTAGCTTGACTTCTCCTGACGTAGGTGCTGTCGTAGCTTGTCGCGGGTGGACGTAGGTTGTCGTAGGTGTGGTTGTAGGTGGACGTCCTAATGCTTGCCGTAGCTGGACGTCGACTAGGTGGTAGGTTGTTGTGGACATTGTCGTAGGGGGGGAGCCAGTCGCCAGTTTTTCGGCGACCTGCTACGACTATGACAGTCGCCGGCAGTCGCTGAAAAAATCGCCTAAGTGGGACAGACCCATTGGTGTTGAAATTGGTAATATTGGGAGTTTTTTGTTTATTGACCTATTAAACTGTAGATTGTTGGGTTCATAGAGATGAAGAAGGTATTAGGTTGCAACTTGACAATACTTGAATATACTGCCTGGAAAACTCTCATATACAGTGCAGATTCAACAAGGACCAATTTTAACCGAATCCAATCATGTATTCCAATGTACCCATCGATAATCTTTAAATAATCGGCTTTTCATGTATAAGAAGGAACTGCAGATGCTGGAAAAATCAAAGGTAGATAAAAATGCTGGAGAAACTCAGCGGGTGAGGCAGCATCCATGGAGCGAAGGAACAGGTGACGTTTTGGGACTCACTCTGGCCATGGAGGAGGCCCAGGACAGAAAGGTCAGATTCGGAATGGGAGGGGGAGTTGAAGTGCTGAGCCACCGGGAGATCAGGTTGGTTAGTGTGAACCGAGCGGAGGTGTTCGGGCGAAGCGATCGTCAAGCCTACGTTTGGTCTCAGCTGATAGCATCCGCTGCTCTAGGTGTCAGCTGCTCTACATCGGTGAGACTAACCTTTCTGTCCTGGGCCTCCTCCACGGCCAGAGTGAGCCCCACCGCAAATTGGAGGAGCAGCACCTCATATTTCGCTTGGGCAGTTTACACCCAAGCGGTATGAACATTGACTTCTCCAATTTCAGGTAGTCCGTGCTTTCTCCTTCCTTCCCCTCCCCTTCCCAGCTCTCCCACAGCCTACTGTCTCCGCATTTTCTTCTTCTTCCCGCCCGCCCCCCCCCCCCCCCACCACATCAGTCTGAAGAAGGGCCTCGACCCGAAACGTCACCTATTCCTTCGCTCCATAGATGCTGCCTCACCCGCTGAGTTTCTCCAGCATTTTTGTCTACCTCTGCTTTTTATGTGTGATCGTTGCTCTAAAAAACTCACACCGCATAAGTTAATTGCTAGTGAAAATGGACGACAATAGAAATAGGGATGAGAGCAACATTAATAACTTCGCTCGCTGGGCAGAAGTATGCATTATAGAAACATAGACATAGAATAACATAGAAACATAGAAAATATGTGCAGGACTCCTCAATACAAAATACAATACAATCAGTATTATTCGTCACATTGCATATAAAGTGCAAATGAAATGAATTTGTCAGCAGCGATACAATGATAAAGAACACACAATACACGATAAACATTTAACACAAACATCCACCACAGCATTTATCACTGTGGCGGAAGGCACAAAGTTTGTCCAGTCCTCCTCCATTTTCCCCCGTGGTCGGGACCAGAGTCCAGAGTCAGTCCAGGATCGGCTCGTCCCCACCGGAGACCGCGGCTTTAGGTTGGTGTAGGCCGCAGGTTTAGGTCGAAGATTTAAAGTCCCCGCCGCAGCCAGAAGCACCGCAGACTGCAGGGCAGGCGGTCGAAGCTCCCCTCCAGGGGTGATGGTAAGTCCACGCCGGATAGAAGTTGGCCGCGGGCCGGCGGTGGAAGCTCCTTCTTCTCCCGGGTCCCCCACGAGGGATCCCGGGCTGCGGACGCCGCGCCAGCTGAAACTCTGCAGACCGCGGCTTCAGGCTGCCGGCTGCCGCGGGCCAGCGAAGCCCTTCGAACCTGCACCGCCATTCAATATGATCATGGCTGAACATCCAACTCAGTATCCTGTACCTGCCTTCTCTCCATACCCCCTGATCCCTTTAGACACAAGGGCCACATCTAACTCCCTCTTAAATATAGCCAATGAACTGGCCTCAACTACTTTCTGTCGCAGAGAATTCCAGAGATTATCAGGCTGAAAAGTTTTACACCGAGTCCAATTTTACACCTTGTGAAAGAAATGGATGTGGAGAGAAAATAACAAACTGCAGAAAGAAATGAATTGCAAAGCGATCACGGTGGGAAGACCAAAGAAAAAGCAATCTTTGGTTCAAAGATACAATCTGTGTAATCTCCATGAATCATTGTTGAATACTTGTGAGCGGACGAATAATATCTTCGAAAAGTTATTGTTATTTACTTAGAGTTTAGCAGTAACTGTACGATGGATGCTCGGCTAAACGTGCCACAAAGAAGACAAAAATAAGAATAATTAGAATCAACAAAGCAAACCTTAAAGTGTATTGCGCGATGTCAAATGAACAACGAATAAAAAGTTGTGAGAGACAGGCTTTGGAAAGGAGTTATTATCTTATCACCGGAGATGGCAATCACCTTGTGAAAATTCTCCAGTAAATATTAATGGCTCGACTGCAAAATAAAATAGATTTGGAAATCTGGGAAAGGTCCAAAAAGCTCCACTTGTCTGAAGTACGGTCCCGATCTGAAATGTCGCCTACCCATGTTCTCCGGAGATGCTGCCTGATTTGGAGCCATAGAGTGATACAGTGTGGAAACAGGCCCTTCGGCCCAACTCGCCCACGCCAGCCAACAATGTCCCAGCTTCACTAATCCCACTTGCCTGCGCTTGGTCCATATCGCTCCAAACCTGTCCTATCCATGTACCTGTCTACATAGATACATAAATAATAGGTGCAGGAGTAGGCCATTCGGCACTTCAAGCATTTGGCTGATCATCCACAATCAGTGCCCCTTTCCTGCCTTCTCCCCTCACCCCTTGATTCCGCTAGCTCTAAGAGCTCTATCTTTCTCTTAAACAATGGGATAGTCCCAGCCCCAACTACCTCCTCTGGCAGCTTGTTCCATGCACCCACCACCCTTTGTGTGAAAAAGTTACCCCTCGGATTCCTATTAAATCTTTTCCCCTTCACTTTGAACCTATGCCGTCTGGTCCTCGATTTCCCTACTCTGGGAAAAAGACTCTGTGCATCTACCCCAATCTATTCCTCTCATGATTTTGTACACCTCTATAAGATCCCCCCTCATCCACCTGCGCTCCATGGAATAGAGACCCAGCCTACTCAACCTCTCCCTATAGCTCACACCCTCTAGTCCTGGCAACATCCTCGTGAATCTTTTCTGAACCCTTTCAAGCTTGACAATACCTGCGGAGTTACTCCAGCACTTTGTGTCTATCTTTGGCCGAGGTCTAAAGTGTCTGGTGGCTGGTATCCACGACTAACTATCCATGTTCCCCACATGAGCCATCTTCCCTCTATTCCCACTCGTGGAAACATCCTCTCCACACCAATAGTGCTGTCAAGGAAACTCTAAGCATTAATCTTGATGAAAAAACAGCTAAGTCAAGTCGTGGAAATTTTCTTTTTTAATTGCTGCTTATTTAATTAAATTTTTGTTGTGAGTCTGTGGAATTCTCTTCCTCAGAGGGCGGTGGAGGCGGGTTCTCTGGATACTTTCAAGAGAGAGCTAGATAGGGCTCTTAAAGATAGCGGAGTCAGGGGATATGGGGAGAAGGCAGGAACGGGGTACTGATTGGGGATGATCAGACATGATCACATTGAATGGCGGTGCTGGCTCGAAGGGCCGAATGGCCTACTCCTGCACCTATTGTCTATTGTCTATTGTTGTTCACTGAAGGCTCTTTAGCATGAGATGTGTCATCTGTTCCTGGAATGTGGAAGGTTAAGGGAAAGATTTTAAGTGAGGGTTTCAAGGATTTTGAAAGGAAACGAGGAAGTAGATAAGAAGAATATTTCTTCCGCTTGTGAGGGAGTGATGGCCAGGGGAACATGACCCCACAGTCACTTATAAGATATTCAGGGCAATTTTGGGGAACCATTTTGTCAAGCAGAATGACAGACCCAAAACTGAGAGTAGAACTCTTCTCCCAAGAAAAAATAATATATCCTTGTGTATTTACGGGAGGCAAGGTGGCGCAGAGGTAGAGTTGCTGCCTTACAACGCTTACAGCGCCCGAGATCCGGGTTCCATCCTGGCTACGGGTGCTTGTCTGCGCGCAGTTTGTGCGTTCTCCCCGTGACCTGCGTGGGTTTTCTCCGAGATCTTCGGTTTCCTCCCACACTCCAAAGACGTACAGGTTTGTTGGTTAATTGACTTGAGCATAGAAACATAGTAGACCAAAATGCTGGAGAAACTCAGCGGGTGAGGCAGCATCTATGGAGCAAAGGAGTAGGCAACGTTTCGGGTCGAAACCCTTCTTCAGACTGATGTGGATGTGGGGGGGGCGAGAAGAAGAAAGGAAGAGGCGAAGACAGTGGGCTGTGGGAGAGCTGGGAAGGGGAGGGGAAGGAGGGAGAAAGCAAGGACTACCTGAAATTGGAGAAGTCAATGTTCATACCGCTGGGGTGTAAACTACCCAAGCGAAATATGAGGTGCTGCTCCTCCAATTTGCGGGTGGGACTCACTCTGGCCATGGAAGGGGCCCATAGAAACATAGTAAATAGGTGCAGGAGTGGGCCAATCGGCCCCTCGAGCCATTCAATATGATCATGGCTGATCGTCCAAAATCAGTACCCCGTTCCTGCTTTCTCCCCATATTCCTTGATTCCCTTAGCTAGCCCTAAGAGAGTTAGTTATGCCCCTGTCCCACTTGGGAAACCTGAACGGAAACCTCTGGAGACTTTGCGCCCCATCCAAGGTTTCCGTGCGGTTCCCAGAGGTTGCAGGTGGTTGCCGGAGGTTGCAGGTAGTGGAAGCAGGTAGGGAGACTGACAAAAACCTCCGGAGAAACCGCACAGAAACCTTGGGTGGGGCGCAAAATCTCCAGAGGTTTCCGTTCAGGTTTCCGAAGTGGGACAGGGGCATTTGAGCTCTAGGGGCGAGTGGAATCAAGGCATATGGGGAGAAGGCAGGCACGGATTATTGATTGGGGACGATCAGCCATGATCGCAATGAATGGCGGTGCTGGCTCGAAGGGCTGAATGGCGTCTTCCTGCACCTATTTTCTATGTTTCTATGTTTCTATGCAAGACTAAATCTAACTCTCTCTTGAAAACATCCAGTGAATTTAATGCTAAGTAAACTACAGCAACTCTTTGTTTTAAAATGGTTTCACACCAGATGGTATGTCAACCTAGTTATGGGTATTTGGTTACAGTGGTGTAACAAATATCACTCACTGCTAATATATAGCCACACAGGTGATATAATACCCTGGACTCAGCCTATAGACGATAGCCAGGTGTTGGATCCGATAACATGACTGGCCAGTGTTTGGGGTGGGGTAGTTGTTAAAAACCATAAATGAGGTTTTGTCGACTCTCACCACTTCTCTGCCCATATCCCACTGAGACCCCTCATTTCCTTCAGCAGCTGTCTATGTGGTAGCTTTATGAGATTTGTTTGGATTTTGCGAGCGCTATTTTCGAGATCACGGAGATGACGGCAAGCCGGTGGCCTGGATTCTGTTTAAGAAGGAACTGCAGGTGCTGGAAAAATCGAGGGTAGACAAAAATGCTGGAGAAACGCAGCGGGACAGGCAGCATCTATGGAGCGAAGGAATAGGTGACGTTTCAGGTGGAGACCCTTCTTCAGGTTCTTGATTAGTGACGGTGTCAGAGGTTATGGGGAGAAGGCAGGAGAATGGGGTTAGGAGGGAGAGATAGATCAGCCACGATTGAATGGTGGAGTAGACTTGATGGGCCGAATGGCCTAATTCTACTCCTATCACTTATGACCCAACAATTAGTGGGATGTGTTTAAGAAGGAACTGCAGATGCTGGAAAATCGAAGGTGCACAAAAATGCTGGAGAAACTCAGCGGGTGAGGCAGCATCTATGGAGCGAAGGGAATAGGCAACGTTTCGGGCCGAAACCCTTCTTCAGACTGATGGGGGGAGTTAATGGGAGGCAGCAGAATTGCCTCAGTGGAGGCAGGTTCTCTTGATGCTTTCAAGAGAGAGCTAGATAGGGCTCTTAAAAATAGCAGAGTCAGGGGATATGGGGAGAAGGCAGGAACGGGGTACTGATTGGAGATGATCAGCCATGATCACATTGAATGGTGGAGCTGACTCGAAGGGCCGAATGGCCTACTCCTGCACCTGTTGTCTATTGTCTATTGTCTAACTCATGGCGAGGCAGGAATATTATTAAATTGCTCAAGTCATTCTTCTGATCCTGACAGCAGAATGGAAGGCAAGTGAGCTGCTGATTCAATAATGAAGGGAGTTGCAGTCTTTATAAAACAGTCACTTTTCACTCCCCGTTGATTATTTGTTCTCCTCTGGGGCCGAGCACCACAGTTGGCCAAGCTTGCTCTCCGACACGCCCAGTAACAAAAGCAAGTTTGCACTATTTTGTAAAGTTACAAATAGGGAAATATAAAGTTTACAGCTGCATCTAAATCGTGGCGTTTCCTGTCAGATGTCAAAGTGACATCGACAGGCATATATATTTTTTTTAAGTCAATTGAATATCGTGTCACAACACAGCTTGTATAAAGGTATGCATCAATTGCCATCCATAAAATGGATAAATAAATCTCTCCCTGGCCTGTTTTTATGAACAATCTAATATCCAGATGCCAAACGGTGCTGGGTTATTTTCGGAGACTTATAGAGTCGTCGAATCATAGACATACATCACAGAAACAGGCCCAGCTTGCCCAAATTGACCAATGACTCCTCTGACTCTCAGACTGGAGAAGGGTCTTGACCTGAAACATCACCTATCATTCCTTCTCTTTGGAGCTGTGTTACTCCAGCATTTTGTGCCGTAAACCAGCATCTGCAGTTCCTTCCCTTCACATTTATGTCTATCTTGAGAATAGACAATAGGCAATAGACAATAGGTGCAGGAGTAGGCCATTCGGCCCTTCGAGCCAGCACCGCCATTCACTGCGATCATGGCTGATTCCCAATCAGTACACCATTCCTGCCTTCTCCCCATATCCCTTGACTCCGCTATCATTAAGAGCCCTATCTAGTTCTCTGTTGAAAATATCCAAAGAACCGGCCTCCACCGCTCTCTGAGGCAGAGAATTCCACAGACTCACAACTCTCTGTGTGAAAAAGTGTCTCCTCATCTCCGTTCGAAATGGCTTACGCCTTATTCTTAAACTGCGGCCCCTGGTTCTGGACTCCCCCAACATCGGGAACATGTTTCCTGCCTCTAGCGTGAACAAACCCTTAATAATCTTACATGTTTCAATAAGATGCCCTCTCATCCTTCTAAATTCCAGAGGATACAAGCCCAGCCGCTCCATTTTGGGTTAGAGACCCTTCTTCAGACTGAAGAAGAACCTTCTTTTCTAGTGCCTTTATACCAGGCTTTAAAATCAAACTTCCCCACTTTCTTCAGTTCTGCCTTTCTCTTCTGAAAGCTACGTATCCGGGAATCTTTAGTTCCCAACCTAGGTGACTTTGCAACATTATCTGTATAAGAGCCATTAGATTCTACTTATTTCTATTTGTTCCATTAACTCACCTATTTTGTCAAAAAGTGCGTACAGATAATGAGTCTCCAATTTTCTCTCTCGACCATGTTCCCGTTCTTACAATTCTCTGCATTGTTCCTTCCCGCTTATCATTTTACAATTTGTTATTAAACTGTGCGCTGCCCGTTCTCTTTAACTTTGTAAATATCGTATTGTAAAAAATAACTGTTTCAGGACTGGACGAGGGTTGGTCAAGACTATAAATAATGATCTCCTTTTCTTTTTTTCTTTTCTTTTCTTTTCTCTATTCTCAACTTTCTTCATTTACTCGTTTTCTTTTTTCACACACTATATATTTCACATCTTTCTATCCTTTACTATCTAACTTCTTTTTCTTATTCTAATCTTTTTTCAGTGTAACAAAAAAAAAAAAGAAGTTGTACATAAAATGTATTATGAAAATATATATTAGGCACTTTGGTGCCATATGACTGTACTTACTTCTAATAAAATAAAATATTAAAAAAAAAAAAACTTTGTAAATATCCTCTCACCAAAAAAATCGATCATTGAGCTTTAAGGGGCTGTCCCACTTGGGCGACCTAATTGGCGAGTTTAGAAGAGTTTGAAAAAATGACATGTTGAAGACCTCCTTCAACTATGTTGAAGACCAGCGACGACTAGCTACGACTAACTTTGGGAAAACTGGTCACCGAATAGTGGAGAGTGAAGACGACCTCCTTCGATCTCATTTGACCTCCCTTCAACTATGATGAAGACTATCTACGACTACCTTCGCCTACCCTCGATTACCTACGACCAACATGCCGACCTACTACGACTAAACCTTCGAGGAAAAAAAGTATCGATTTTTTCCATGGCGACCTTTTTTAACATATTGAAAAAAAAACGCCGCGACGTAGCTGAGGCCTCGGGTACGCGGAGACCACTCTCGAGCATGGAGGAGAGTTACGAAGACCTCCTACAACCTCATGTCGACCGTGCTGCGAGTATGAGTCGAGGGAAAACACGCCAGAACTCGCAGATTAGGTCGCCCAAGTGGGACAGGCCCTTAAATGTCCAATTATTTATTTCACAAAGGGAGTCAATAGACAATAGACAATGGGTGCAGGAGTAGGCCATTCGGCCCTTCGAGCCAGCACCGCCATTCAATGTGATCATGGCTGATCATCCCTAAACAGTACCCCGTTCCTGTCTTCTCCCCATATCCCCTGAGTCCGCTATCTTTAAGAGCCCTATCTAGCTCTCCATTGAAAGTATCCAGAGAACCGGCCTCCACCGCCCTCTGAGGCAGAGAATTCCACAGACTCACCACTCTCAGTGTGTGAATCTCTCGAATTCTCCAGCACCTTGGGTAGTGAAAGCCGGATCATAGGATATATTTTCGGTGGAGATAGAGATATACAAGATCGTGGAGTTGAGGGTTATGGTGGGAACTGGCACAAAAGAGGGTCTCTGACACTGTCAGGACAGCACAGTGGTCAGCGGTAGAGCTGCTGCCTCACCGCGCCAGAGGCCCAGGTTCAATCCTGACCTCGGGAGCTGTCTGTGTGGAGTTTGCACGTTCTCCCTGTGACCGTGTGGGGTTCCTCCGGGTGCTCTGGTTTGCTCACACCTCCCAAAGACTTGTGGGTTTGCAGGTTAATTGGCCCTCGTGTAATTTGGCCCTCGAGGAAGTGGATGAGAAATTGGAGATAACATAGAACTCGTGTAGACTTCCCCGTGGATTGTCACCTTGTCGTGGTGGAGAAGCTTGTGTGGTCCTGAGATCCTGAGAGCGATGCCGTCTGGAGCTGTGCTCCTGGTAGGGCCACCCATGGCGGTAAGGTCGAGGGGGAGGTCTCTGACAAAGAGCGATCCAACCAAGACCTCAACGGTGGAACAGGCGGAGGACGATGGCTGACCTTAGTGGAGCGTCACAACGGCTGGGAAGGCGGATGAAGGCTGCGGCAGGAAAGGGTCTCCGGTCGTCTTGGACTCCATGCCACTGGATCCTGACCCAGATCTGTCAAGGACCCGTGGGGTGGCTGTCTGTGCACCAGTCTCCCCACATTAAATGGTTGGCGTGGACCCGGTGGGACGAAGGACATGTTTCCATGCTGTATCTGGCCATCAATCAGATTGGAACATGAATCAGTGGAGTGCCCATCAGGGGCTTGGTTCCCGCTCTTTGTTCTTGTGTTCTTAGTTACAACTCTATTCAATGAAGATAAGACACAAAACGCTGGAGTAACACAGAGGGTGAGGCAACATCTCTGGAGAAAGTCTCCCGGTTTCCAAACTTCCTAACTCCCCCTCCCATTCCCACGCTGACCTCTCTGTCCTGGGCCTCCTCCACTGTCAGAGTGAGGCCGCACGCATATTGGAGGAACAGCACCTCATATTTCGCTTGGGCAGCTTACACCCCAGCAGTATCATAAGGTCATAAGTGATAGTAGTAGAATTAGGTCATTCGGCCCATCAAGTCACCCCCTCCTAACCCCATTTTCCTGCCTTCTCCCCATAACCTCTGACACCCATACTAGTCAAGAATCTATCTATCTCTGCCTTAAAAATATCCACTGGCTTGGCCTCCACAGCCTTCTGTGGCAAAGAATTCCACAGATTCACCACCCTCTGCCTAAAGAAATGTATCCTCATCTTCTTCGGAAAAGACATCCTTTAATTCTGAGGCTACGACCTCTGGTCCTAGACTCTCCCACTAAAGGAAACATCCTCTCCACATCCACTCTATCCAAGTCTTTCACTATTCTGTATGTTTCAATGAGGTCCCCCCCTCATTCTTCTAAACTCCAGCGAGTACAGGCCCAGTGCCGACAAACGCTCATCACAGGTTAACCCACTCACTCCTGGGATCATTCTCGTAAACCTCCTCTGGACACTCTCCAGAGCCAGCACATCCTTCCTCAGATATGGTGCCCAAAATTGCTCGCGATATTCCAAATGTGACCTGACCAGCATGGTATAAACAATTGATTTCTCTCATTTCATGTAACTCCTGCTTTCCTTCACCTCCCCTCTCTCCCCCGCCCCCTACTGCTCGCATCCTTGTCTCACTCTCGTTGGCACCCCTTCCCCAGCCAACAATGGGCCATTGTGGGCTCCACCCTTCATGAGGTTATCTGCTGCCGCCCTGATTTGTTCTGACCTTTCCTCCCCAGTGCTTGTCACCCCCCCCCCCTCAACCTCACCACCTACTTCCAGACTGAAGAAGGGTTCCGTCCCAAAATGTCACCTATAATTTTTCTCCAGAGATGCTGCCGTGATTTTGTGTATCTCCAGTATCTGCAGTTCCTTCCAACACCAATTCGATGAAGCCCGTCCCGACAAAACAGCTCCCTCTTTCCTCAAGATTCTGTCAGTGCCCCACGATGTTGGGGGAGTCCAGAACCAGGGGCCACAGTTTAGGAACAAGGGGTGAGCCATTTAGAACGAAGACGTTTTTCTCACAGAGAGTTGTGGGTCTGTGGAATTCTCTGCCTCAGAGGGCGGTGGAGGCCGGTTCTCTGGATACTTTCAAGAGAGAGCTAGATAAGGCTCTTAAAGATAGCGGAGTCAGGGGATATGGGGAGAAGGCAGGAACGGGGGGGTGGAGGGGGGTACTGATTGGGGATGATCAGCCATGATCACATTGAATGGCGGTGGTGGCTCGAAGGGTCGAATGGTCTACTCCTGCACCTATTGTCTATTGTCTAAGTGGATATGTGTAGATGCTGGTTTACACAGAAGATGGACGTAAAATGCTGGAGTAACTCGGAGGAAGGGGAAGGGTCTCGATCCGAAACGTGACCCATTCCTTCTCTCCAGAGATGCTGCCTGTCCCGCTGAGTTGCTCCAGCATTTTGAGTCTGTCCCCATGAAGTGGAGCCCATTTACCCACACTAAACTACCAGCCGCACGCATTCAATTCTCTGATCTTTTTGACTCTCTGCCAAAAAGCACGAGGTTTGGGCGGTAATCCAGAAACGATCACCGCTGCAGTTCTGCTTGTTAAGTTGGTCCCCAGCTGCTTGTATCCCTTCGGTAAATGCTCCTTGTTCCTCCGATTTCACTTGCGAGATCTCAAAATGCACAAAATTGGCCGCACTTCGGAAAAACTTAAAAGGGAACAGTTGGAAACAGCCAGAAGTCATGAAAAAAAAAAAAGTGACATAAATGCGAGCTTGGCATGTATTTATTTCTGTGTGTGATCGAGCAGAGGAAGAAAGGAACGTGAAAGGAGGTGGAAGGACAAATGCAATCACACCTCGAGATTTTGCCGGCATGGATTTCACTCGGCAGTGGAGTCTGAGGGTTTTTCCCGATGGCAGAGAGGGAGATTTATGAGGATCCCTGAGTTTTTAATTGAAAGGTTTAACGCAATTAGCTCTTGTAAGATGAATTTGTTCTTCAGAAATCATGTATTGAAATACGTAGGAAATATTTTTCTGCCACGCAATTACTCCGCTCCAGTGACAAATGATTACTTGATCGTTACAAAAAAAACTGCTGGAGGAACCCAGCAGGTCAAGCAGCATCTGTGGAGGCAATGGAGAAATTTCCTTTTTGCTCTGCTTAAGAAAGAGCTGCAGATGCTGGAAAAATCGTCCGTAGACAAAAATGCTGGAGAAACTCAGCGGGTGAGGCAACATCTGTGGAGCGAAGGAATAGGTGACATTTCGAGCCGAGACCCTTCCTCAGACTTAGCAGGTCAGGCGGCATCTGTGGAGAACGCCGGAGTAATTTCCTTATATGTGCCTCCCACGCCCCTGACATCAGTCTGAAGAAGGATCTCGACC